>NC_051861.1:24471273-24771273 GCF_015732765.1 Culex quinquefasciatus | reverse complement strand
GCCGGAGCTGGAGAAACGGGAGAAAAATTAAGTTGTCAAGAAGTGGACGGAGAAAAAATGATCGTAAAAAATAAATTTTTATTCTCTGTCCGTGTTATTTGATTTTGGCGAGGGAAGGCCAATGCGATTTGGAGGCAGTGTTATCATCGAATGTGGCCTCATCGACCAAGCTGCCCATGTGATCTACAATTGATCCAGTTTATGAATTTAAAAAAAAAACTCTTATTGAAATTTCAATTATAACTTAATTGCAATTGAATTCGTGTAAAATATAAATTAGTTTCTTGTTTGGCACAGCTTATAGTCGTTTTTGAACATTCTTGCTCAAACTAAATCCACTTCAATGAATCATCTTTGCGGTAAACATTACCTGGTAGGCCTGGTCGCACGAATGTGTAACAATATTCCGAAAAATGTATTTAAAAATTAAAGAAAATCATATTTTTTTATTTGACTTACTCATATGCAATCCAAGTATATCCTCATCGACCAAATTAAGCCTTGATACATGTGAGCTAGGAAGTTGACAGCCTAGCTTTCATAACTCACTTCTCCGAACTTGGCCAATATCACGTGTCTTGCACCATAGATAACATACCAGCAAAAGAATCTTGCCACTACTGGAATGCACCCTGGACATACCATTCCCATGAACAAAACCAAAACAACGACGAACGGACCGTATCGAAAATCGTGTTGCACGATCGGACCCGTCTACAACGAAACAACAACCGGGAGAGAGAAAAAATGAACCTCTAATATTGTGGTACTTTACCGAAAACGAACTCCACACTGAACGAAAATAATATGAAATAAGCTCGATATCCAAAGCCACGGAAATGAAGGTAATTTATTGATCCCGCCGCCGCCGCCGCCGCGACCACGGATCGGTTGATCCTCCCACTCTCCTTGATCGCGATCGCCAAGACCGAACCCGTCGGAGCGTGATTGGAAAGCGATTAAATTGTTGGTTCACGATTTAATAACTTAATTTATGGACGCGCGCGGGATCCATCAGCGAGCGAGGGTCGTGGTGAACCCAGCAACCTTTGAACTTCCGTGTACGACCATTTCTGGCGACATCCAGATCTTCCCAAGAATCGATCATTTTCACCTATCGATCACTCAATCGCGGAAAGGGTACAGCTTTGATCGAGGCGGACAGGCTGCGAGCAGCCGGAGACTGTGTTAAGTGGATTATCTTGAGATGACCAATCGCGAGACTCGAGATGGGCCCAATCAGGCGGAATAACTGCCACGCAGCCATCACAGCTGAATAGAGCTGTTGGTTCACGGTAGGAAGACAGAAGGAAAAAAAAAAACGATCGTCAAGACCTGAAACCTCCGGGAACGTCCAACTCTCGGGCAACGCTCGCTTGGGGATCACCGGGCGCAAATGGGAAACACACAGCAAGATTGATTGTGGCATGCCCGGGAAAAATGCGATAAAAAGTGGGGAACCGCTTGTGAAGGGAGAGACCCTCTTGATCGATCGTCTCGAATAGTTGGAATAACGTATGCCAAATTAATAATTTATTGATCGTTTACTCTGTGGCAGGGCTGGGGACTTGATTGCGCGCGCTCTCCAAGTTGGAACCCGTGGCGGCCACAATCGGGCCGGGATCTTATGATCGAGGGCAGCACGGGTAGCAGCTGACGATGGGAGAGCGAAATGAGGTGAAAATCAGCCTACAAACGTGATCTAACCTCAATTTGGAAGCCACTGCTGTCAACTTTTGACAGCTTCCCTAACTGGGGGCAGTCCGCTGGATCTGAGATCGTCGGGCAGGAAGCGCGATTGGGGCTGAACGAGCGTGTGACACTAGCGCCTAGTTGGTTTGTTTTGATCTGCTTGGTGCGTTTGGTCGATAAGGTAGTTTATGATTGCCTAATTAAAAGTACTGCGCTTGGACGATGAGGCATATAGTTTTTTTTTGACAACTGCCCTATCTCAGTTTTGTTGCAAACATGATCAGACTGGTTTGATATTTGGTCGATGAGGCAACTTGCATCCAGAAATTCTAGGGGAGTGACACTCAACTGAATCTGCATTTGATTCAATCAATCTTTGTTGATTTTGATTTCGGTTCCAGCTGTCAGTTGCACTTTAACTTCAACAAAAGTTGAAGTACTTGAAGCATGAATGAATCCCAGCTAAAATTGAGTAACAGCACTGCACAGGTTCGGCCACCTTATCGGAAACCATCTGTTTGGCGCTCGGAGCCCTCTCTTTTTAGGGGAGCCTCTAAATAATGGGCTAAATTCCAACGTACACAACACAAGTCAGAACCATTAACAAAAGGCACAACACTCGAAACAGATGAGCCCGTAAAGCTTCCCCACAAATTACATGCGGCGTGGCTTATAGCTGCTCGCAAGAGCGAGTGAGCGCGAGCACTTGTAAACAATCCTGTTTGCTCGCGCTCTCGCTCTCGCCCCTGCAGAAAGCAAAACATGTTTCGGAAACGGCGACGAACGCTCGGCGAGCGAGCGAGAGATGAATATCTCAATTTTCAATTCTCAACAACTTATTTAAATTGATTAACTCGTATATGTAAATTAAATTTATTCGAGAGCGCATTTATTATTTGAGTTTATTTCCTCGCACCTCCGCGCCGGTTGCCGCGCAGGTTAACGTTTTTGCACCCCCCTTCATCTTGGCCGGAGCTTAAGCTGATCTTCCCATCGCAGCGGACTCACACAGTGATCGCGCAAGAGCGGTTTATGCGTCGCTAACGCAACATGTCGCAGGCAAGTTTTGGCCGATTTTCTTGAGGGAGTCGACCGCAGTGCGCTCGGTCGTTCGCTCCCCACGGACTTTTAAACTCATTTAAAGGAATAAAATATCGCTCTGCCTTGTGTGGAGTCTGCAGAGTCGCTCACCTCACCGAAGAGAAGCAGATCAAGACGGTCTTATCGCGGAGTTGTGGAGACTTGTACAGGGACTACACCCACTGGTCCACATCTGCAAGTATTTGGAGGACATCCTCCGCGGGGGTTATTACCAGCAGACTGCGGTTGTAATTGCCCGGTCTTCGGGACGATCCTGACGCGAGCAGAGATTGGCCGTAATTGATATATTAGGGGCCGTGGCCGTGGTGGTGGCCAGCTGCTTAAATATTCATGGTGTTAATTAACCACACAAAACCGCGTAGTCAGCAGCTGAGCAGACGAACTTCAGGAGTTGAAGTAGCTGGTGAGCAGCACATCCGAGAGCACGAGAAGAAGAATGGACGGGAGATAAAATTTTGAACACAAATCTTCACTCACGACGATGACGGCGACGGCCACGACGACTTGGGTCTTCTGGGACTCCTCGCGGAGATTCGCGCGAGGTGGTGTTTCGGTCAATGAAGCGAAAATTGAACCGAAAGAGCGTGATGATGATGATGATGAGTGCGCGCAGATTAAATTACCTCCAACTCGCGCTGAAGAGCAGCGGGAGGGTGGTGAAGAGCCGGCTCATCGTTTTGTACTTGTAAGATCTTTTAATTTTCGCCTGCAAACCAGCGAGATACACACACACGAACACACTCTGTATGGAATAATTAACATAATTATTCAATCTAAAGTAAAGCTTGAAAAATTCCGCACCTCAACGCACCTCATTCATACACAAATTGGGCAGCCCCCTCGTAACTCTTGTGTTTTTATTTTCGGGGGTTTTGTTTGCTTCTCCGCTCCTCTCGACTATGGACGGACCGGTCTTCTTCCACAGCATTGGTGGGAGAGCGTGGGCCGTGGCTACCAGTTAGCCGAGCCGAGATGAGCCGGTAGCAATTATTCAGCTCTTTGGACTTTCTAATTGTTTGATTAATCGGCACTTTTCCGCGGCGAACAGCCGTAAAATAGTGTGTTTGTGGGATCACTACTTGAAAATTTTATATCAATTTATCAAAATTTCGAGCCCAGCGTGAAACTCGACAGATTGGTAGCAACACGCCTTATCGACGTAAGTGCTGTTGTCTTTTGGCTCTAGCTTATTTTCTTTCCGTTGCCAACAATGTTGATATTACGCCAGATCGAAGCGTTGGTAGCACAACTGGCAGTCTACTATAATTTAAGCCCTTACTAAATCCAACAATGCTTGTTCCGCTTCAGCTTCCTGTCTTTTAAGTCGATGCTATCAATAACAAACAATGTTGACATTCAGCGGTGGTAGCCCCTATTGGTAACCAGTTCGATTCCGCTTCCGCTTTCTGTCTTTTCAATTCGATGCTTTCAAGGACGGGCAGTGTTGCCATTCTACAAAATCGTTGGTAGCCCCAATTCGTAGCCATTTGATTTCAACGTGCTCATCAACTACAATCCTAGTGATTATCATTATTTTGCGCACTTGTCAGCTCGATGCGCCTCATCGACCCAACATCGCTCGTTTCGCACCAGCTTCCTGTCTTACAAACCGTCGGAGGCGCTAAATTACTCATTTCATGCACCAGCGCGCCCCTCTCCCACCGCTACCGAATCGGTTGCACTCGATTTAATAAAACAACAGTCTGGTCGTCGTCGTCGCCGTGTACTACACAATACAATGTGGCGAAAATGGCTCGTTTAGCCTTCATCCGCCTCTATTTTGCACCGCGCGCGCGCAAGGGGAGAGGTATTAATAACATGATACCGGGGCTAGAGAGTGGCACCCCCCCTCGGTAAAGGGGCTAATAATGGACTATTAAGAGCGCACCCAATTAGCCTCATACCGGTAATTTGCGGCAAACCAGGCGGCGACCACGCGGGACACGTGAAATGGGTCACGCACGCAATTATCGCACCACGCACTTAAAGCGCGATACCGCGAGGTGTCAAAAAAAAGCTTGCTAAAGCGGCCGTTATGGGGCGCTACTGGTTGCGACGGGGCGCTTTCAAATGTGATTTACGACACTCTTCATGAAGGTGATTAGATCATGGCGAATCGTGATGTCAGGACATAGACCCGCGAGTAGCACGTCTTTCCATTTTTAAAGGGGTGAGTCAAGAAAATCTACGCCGATCGTGTCTTGAAACAAGCGTCTATGAACGCACGTTTTTCTAAAAGGTCCCAACCACGCTGATAACCCCGACTTCTTATCACCGACAACGCTGCGCGAACGCTACGGCTAAGCTGCTATGGCAACGGGTTGTTGACAGGACGTGAATCAATAACTCGAGCGTCAGATTCTAACGCTACCGGAAGGGAAGCGTCAAATCCCGACGATGCTCTTTTTATTCCTCGAAATCGGAGTGACTCGGAGCAACGATTGGCTCCGTTTCCATTTCCCGTTTTCCGGGATCCAAATGCAAACAATTGCGGCTCAAATTGCACAACATTTGTTAAACGTCACGTTTCTACGATGTGACATAGACAAGTGGACGGAGGTTCGATAAAAAATAATTTGAATTGAAAAAAACCGTTAGTCGGCCCTGGATGTGAACGATGTAAACAGATCTGTAGCGCCCCTCGGCATTTGACATTTTTTAGAGATTAAAGCGAATTTGGTCGATAAGGTTAAACTACTAAACACACGAATCTGCACTTCCGCCCGAGGCTGCTCCTAATTTGTCTTTTTTGCTCCCATTCTGCGCAGGAACCTGTCGCGCAAATTATGCTTGCCAAAATTTATGTTTTCATTATTCACCTCGGCTTTCCGGCACTTCTCGGTAATCGACCCAGCTCATTTCTCGGGAATGTTTGTGTTCCCTCCTCAATTTCGGTTCGTTCCCGGTTTCCAGATATGCCCGATGGTTTCTCGCTTCTCGTAATTAGAATCCTCGGCCAATTCGACATTTGCGTGTTTACATACAGTTTTCTTGCGGTGGCTAAAGCCGCTGCCGGCCGCCAGGTTTCGCGTTGATGACGATTCGTGAAAATTGACGCGCAAATGAATGATCACTTGGCATGGCAGCAAATAACTTCCCTTCATCAACTCGCCACAGCCAGGCGGCCATTCGTCAACGGCGAGCTGCAGCTGTCAAACGGCCATAAACATCTTCATAAATATGAGACGCATAATTTATGCAATGTTTAATGAAAACGACCTCCGTTTACCTCTGAAGCTGCTGCTGCTGCTGCTGCGAAATAGAGCCATTAAAGCGAACATGCTCTCGAATTTCCTCATGATCGACAAAGTTGCACAAATGATCCGGCAGAGGTCCAACGGCCCACCAAAGGTCTCTCCTCGTGATCCAAGCATGCGTCGTGCTTTGTTTGGTTAAGTCCCTCAAAACGGTCTCTGGAGTTGATAAACTGCGCACTCCAAAAGTGCGTGCTCCGACGAAACGGAGGGAAAGCTAAATTTATAATAAACAACAAAACGATTCCCCACGATAATATCATGTATTATATTTTGCTCGTTTTGTGTTTGCTTCGATTTCGACGAGTGCACTGACTGCGCGAAACGTGCACCAAGCGAAGTAGGTCCTGAGATTTGTAAATCCCTGCACCGACCGAATGAGCAAAAGGTCGAACTGAGCCGAAATTGAACTATCAGGGCAGCAAACTTAGTTGAAAACAACAAAAAGATTCAACATTTTCGCTCAGTGGAGTTCGACCAGCTTATCCCAAGCACTCCGAAAATGAACTCATTCAAAGCCACCAGTCCCTTCGGGCGATTCTGGCCGGCTGGCGCAAAACCTAACCTCTTCCCCTGTGTTTTTGTTCCAATACTTTCCACACGAATTTGCAAGAAATATTGCGCTGAGCACGCTGGCACGAAAAAAAATACCTGTCCGTTTTGCGTTCCGACGGCATCGAACCCGAAAAGGATGCCATAATATCGGTGGAATGAAAAATAATAAAGTAATTACATATTTACCGCGAAGGTTTTGTTAACCTGAAGGTTGAACACCAGCGGACCATCGAGCGCGGTGTTCCAACGAAAGACCTCTTGTTTTGAAATCCGATGCCACAAAACGGCACGAACGAATGATGTACTGTGGTCAATTTTCTCGCTCCTTTTTCCCGGAGCAGCAGCAGCAATCAGCAAATAAAATTTATAGCAATCTGTAATTTCCACGGAAATCATCGCGCGCGATCACCTCTTCTTCAAATCGCGCGAACCCAGCTCATCATCGGTGGACCCCCCGGTTTGACAGTTCTCTCGTGCGCCACCTAGTGGCCCATTGTTTGCAACAAATTGCGCAAACTGTTGTAGCTGTCGCTGTTGTCACCGCTGCACAATTGCTGCAGCTGCTGGCGATGATTTATAAAGACGATTTGTTTGTTTACACCGAAAACAATTAGCTTGCTGTTGGGGTTACGAGGGGGACGGCGAGGGAGCGTCATTTTGCACGGCTCGCTTTGCTCGCGTCTTTCTCTTGGGGCGACTCTCGTCTAGTGTGCCTGGAATGCATGCTTGCTTTATTAATTTATTGTCTGCCCCCTAGGACTAGTGTGCACGTAACAGTAACAGGCCTTAGTTGGCCACGAACAAATGAGGGAAGGGTGTAGAAGGTCGAAGCTGGAACGAGGTAGCCTTGCATTGTCATTGTCTTGCACTTGACGTTTCGACACTTCTTGAAAACATGTTTGGCAACACTGCTTCGCTTGTATTGCTTCAGCGTTCCCAAATCCTGTTGGTCATCCTATTCCCATTTGGTCCACCCTGCTGCTGGTGTCGCATAAATTGTCATCGTCGCCTGTCTAGTCCTACAACGGCGGAGTGGAGTGCCATTCGTTGTGCATTCCGCAAAGTGCAGCGATAAATTGTCCGCGAATAGTGATGTCCTCGGCGTTGTCAACCGCGTAGTGCGTTCTCGTGTTCCGCGAGGTCGTGGACGTCTGCTTTCCAAGCCATTGTCACTGGCTCTAGGGCGAAGACGGTTATGCCTGAAATCTGCTGTAAGGCGAAGTCCAGTCACACACTTTGAACTACCCCTCGTTACGCGTTTTCCTGATATAACTGGCAACACGGATCTCCATCTGACGTTTGCCAGCCGATTCAAACGTCTTCGTCCACTTCCCATGATCTGCGACGTACTCCAGAGCTCGTTTGCACACAGATAATGGAGGCCCGCCGGAGCACGTGCCTTCCGCGCGCGGCGAAACAATGACGATAAGTAAAATGTAGTAACAAGTAAATTAAACACATTAACTAATAATATCACATAGAAGGCAAGTGAACGTTCCGGACGCTGCCAACGCCGTCGATGCGTCCCCGCCGAGTCGACTCTCGAGCTGCTCGAAGTCTGCACTGCGAAAAGGAAGAAGCAACGCGCAAGGGGGAAGCAATTTGTAAAACATACATACTAGGCGAAATCTCCTCCTCGCCGTGACTTTTTGCTTCGTTTTTGCACCTTTTTTCGCTTCTTTCTTCCGAGGTACCAGTACCAGCGTCTAGCAGAAGCCCTAACCTTGCGCGCGTTTGGTTCAACGAGGGGCATAATGAAACATGAATATATTTGTAACCGCCTGTTACGTATCTCCTCGGGAGACTGGGGCTTACCCCTTCTTGTGGAGGTTATTAATTATTTATAAAGTTTCCTTTTCTGTGCGAACACCCCTGCGGTCAGGGCGCGTTTGAAATTCACACCTCTGTCGCACCCCTGCGACTGAACGTCCCAAAATGGAACCATCGACCGTCGAAAGGTGACCGCCGTTTGACAGTTACAGGGGGCAGCTCGTCAACCGCGCACGCCGCCAATCACGCCCACTGCTGGAATTCGATCCCGCGACGACTTGATTTAAGCGGATTTCACGACCGAATGATCCCCGCTCGGAAACGCCTCCGGGTCGAAACCGAAAGCTCCTCGAGTGGGCAAAAAACTGCTTTTATGACATCTTTATCAGCTTGTTTTCGGTAGGATTCGTCGTTGTCGCTTCGCTCCTTTCGCCAAGCCGAGAGATCTCCCGACACGAATCCAATCGCGCCGGCACAATCGCATGTCATAAAACGCCTCACCACCAACGGCTCCCTCGAGCGGACTCCGATCCGAAACCAGCTTTAATTATAGAGAGTCGCTGGAAAAGAAGACATTATTTCATCATCGGGGACCGACCGAGTCAATCATCTTCTCCGTCAAGATCCTCGCACCAACCTCCTTCTTCACTTCCCACCCATCTTCGGCTTCCACAACGGCTCTGCGCTGCTGGGAGGATTCGCTCATTATTTACATTCTCATCAATCCACTTATCTTCATCTCCCTCTCTCTATCTCTCTCTCTCGCTGGACCGGACCCCGTCGATCGATGCCCGGAACCGCGATGTCCCCGGTCGTCCAACTTTTAACGGCAGGGATCCGATGGTGATCGCGGCGCGCGGTTCCATGTGATCCAATTATTTCCACCCGAGCTCTGCGCTGTCGCGCTGTCATGTTCTGTGGGAAACCTGCTCCGCGAGCTGGCGAGGAGCAGCAATCGAACAGGTTTAATCTGCGTGGAATCGGAAATCATGTCGCGATGCTAATGGATGCGACCGCGATTCGGGTGGTGACTCCTTCTTGCCTTGCCTGCCTGAGCGCTCTGGACATTCAGGTTAATTAGACGCGGCTTGGATTTGCGACTTCGATGTTTTTGCACAGCGGGGAACCAAGAATCACTTACCTTTACTAAGCTTTCACAATGCCTAGCGTGTTGTTGTTCTCTTCTCCGTCAACCAGACGCGTCACCCAGAACTGTCAAATTGCCTCATCGACCGAAGTGCACCGAGGGTGCGTGCAGCAGTTCCATTTTATCGTGGGGTGGCCCCAACTACGCGGCGGTGTCATTCTGCACAAAACCACAATAACAACCACCCAATCTGCACTGATTACCGGGCGGCAAAAGAGCAAAGGGCCCCCGACGATGAGTTCTCTGCTGCACGCGGCGCACCCTCGCAGTCTTCCAACCCTTCACAAGGTTCTGCCTTATCTCCCGATTCCCAGCGTTCCCTCTATTGTGCAAAGCCGCTTATTTTAAGCAAACAAGCGTTTCGCAACAACCAACTCAGACTAGCTGATAAAAGTCACGCACCGGACTGCAGTTCCCATTATGACGGTTCCTGCCGCCGCAGGTCTTCCTAACGAAGACCGACCCAGCCCAGCTTCCCAGACCCGACTCGGCTCGGAAGATAATGGCTTAATTTAGATATTTATGTGTTTTTTTTTCTGCACAGCCTCCTGCGCGTCTCACGCACACTCTCAGCCGAAGTTTGAAACAAGGGTGCCCAACGGCGTTGCAGTGAACTGCCACGAAGGAACGGAAGAAACGAACAAACGTGCACTGGCCAAATGTATAATTTCCGATTTAATCAGGACCCGAAAGGAGAACTGCTGGCATCTGCGCACTCTGAGTCAAATCTGCAAATTGACCAGCAGGTACTCATCGTTTTGGGTCCTGACTTTCCGGGAACTCATTAGACGAGCACAGGGCGCCATCTGCTCTATTCGCGTGAGTGACGAGTGCGCCATTAAAACATTCCGTAACAGCTTTTGACATAACAATTCAATCATTTCCTCCGCGCATACACAGATTGAGTCATCCTTATCTGGTCACGAGCGGACTCGGTTGTGTCGGTATTTGAGAGCCCATTCTCTCCGCGTTGAGCAAACAAAAACATTGATAAAGAGCGTAACCAATTGTCTCTCTTCCTCTCTTTACTCATTCTCTCCCCCGTGATCCTCTCACTGCTCGTTCTCAGAGGAGGAAAAAAACAAACGGACCTCTCACCGATCGGCCACCGGCTCTCGATCGCCAGTTTGCCCCGGAACGTCGTGGTCTCCTGTGTGTGTTTACTAGTGTATCCGATCGTGCGGCCGCGCGCGTCGCCTACTTTGTTTTGTTTGATTTTGTGATTGTTCTTTCGCCGTGTGAGAAGCGCGCGTTTGTGTGAGAGAATCACGAACTTCTTTCCCTCGAGGTGAGTGTTCTTCGGGGTGAAATTCTGGAATCGACGGAGCGCGCATCGAATTGTGGATTTTTCCCAATCTGATCAATCTCTGCAGCCACGAAACGGTCAGGCCTGACCTGGCAAAACAAAAGGAATTAAATTAAGACCCCTCGGCTTGCGGAGGCGTGATCGGGGTCCGCTGAATTGGTGGGCGTGGCCAAGTCCGATGGGGGCTTCAATTAAAAGCGATCAGCTGGAACGAGCGACGGGGAAAGAACACGCCGAAGCAGTGATTTTTATCACGCTCAATCGAACGCCTCTCGAGCCCCAGCACATCATGAAGTCATGGGCGCGCGCGATTATCTACACTCCGGCGACCGAGTCGAGGATCCCGAACGCGTCCTCACCTGCCCCGAAATCCTCGAGAGCAGAGAAGAACACATCTCGCGGAGGCTGAGCCCCACTGATCATAATTTTCTCGTTTTTATGCCTCGCAGCAAATTGTTTACTTTTCTCCTCGCCTTTGTTATTTTCTTCCCCTTATTTAATCTTCCTGTGTGGAGTAGTACCTGCAGTACCCGGCGATGTGCAACTCAATCCCGACCAGGGAGAACCCTTTCGGGCAAAACGATCTCTCCCCCTCCTTCTTCACCGCGTATTATTTCGCTTCTTTCTATTTATGAAATGTTATTTCTCAATTATTCGCGATCGCTTTTTATGCTCGGTGCGCTGCGCGCGGTCAGAAAGGAAAGGGTAGGAAAAACACAATCCCATCATAATAGATAATTTGCTTATCAAATAAAGCAATCATCCTTTCAGGGAAGAATGGACCAGCATTGCGCGCGGCCCTCATCGGATACATGATCCAGCACAGCACAGCTCGCGTGAACAAAGGATCTGCGATGTTACTTGGGCTGCCGTTGCTGAACAATACCGTCTAGATGCCGGAGTTCACGCGAATTTTCGTTCAAGTAAGGGAGGATCTTGTGGCGGGAGGACCACCCGATCGGTTTGCGGGACCAAAACATGAGGGTTTTCCGTAAAGAAACCCAGCGTGAAAGGAAATACCTGCTGCACGGTTTCGGATTTGGTTTTGTTTGCGTTGGAAATCCGGTGGAAAACGGTGGTCTGCAAGCAATTTTCGCCTGCTATTGTTCTCTCCTCAAATGGCCGGCACTCAGTCACTCACGAGCGCTGACAGTTGGGCAAACAATGGCAGTACACTCAACCCCCGGTGGTCGATCACTTTTTCTTTTGACACTTTTTATTTTGTAAACCGTTGTTTTGACAAAGTCAAACATAACAGTAATGAACTGTCACTTTTTACACGGGATTCACACTTACTATCAAACATTCGGTAGTAAGTGTGAGCTCTGTGTAAAGCGGGTGTTAAAGAGAAAAGTGATTCCGTTTGTTTGACAACAATAGGTATCAAACCATAAGGATTTCAGTGTATCCACTTTGACACCATTAAACTGTCACAGTGGCAACTGTCACTTCACACTGTTAATTGAAACTGCACAAGCTGTCATTATGTGCCAACCCACAGCAAAATGTGCGTGATTGAGCAATCCACTTCTGCGGAACACAATCAGCATAAATCACCATAAAGTGCCAACTCTGCCGAGCATGATGACCTGCCAAGGAGGTCTCAATTGATCACAACGACAACGCACTACATGGACCCGAGCGTGTTTTCATTTGTGGCGGCCCCCAACAAGAATGTTAAACGATTGCGATCATCGACGCGCAGCAAGGCAGAGCAATTTTCGACATTTTAATATTTCATCCCCGGCGATCAGATAATAACATATTGTTTCTTAGCTTGCCTTCGCCTGCGAATCGGCAAACAACGCATATTCAAATCAGCCTTTTCACCGCAGCGCAGCGCAGACCAGAATTCCTGGGAATTGTCTTCGACGACGACGACGACGCGGCTTGGCTTTCAATTGAAATGATAGAGATCAAACACAACGCGCTCGCGCAAAGTTTGTCGAACATAAACGAAAGCGAACTCTACTTCGGCTAACAGAGTCATCAATTGAGAGTTAACCAAGTCTTGGAATTGTCCCGACGAGGTTACGCCGTGGACAAAATGTCACGGGAAAGATTGTGACGTGCGGCCCCCGAATATCTCGTCTAGTCAAATATTGACGACTTGTCCGCGGCGATCACCGGTAATTGAACGGATCAATATTTGACCAGCAACCAACTCTGCTGTATCAACAAATTGGATTAAAAGTAAATATCTCAAGCGCCTAATCCCGCGAGGGATCAAGCGGCCTACGATCGTCCATCATCTGCCGCGATCGTATCGCGTCGACATCGCGGTGGCAGCAAGAAGAGTTGGCGCTCCAGAAACTATACTATGTCTTCATCGTCCACACAAAATCGTGTTTACTTATGGCCGCGGGGATCTAAAACTGTATAAATATATGCGCTATAATAACAGCGATATTAGCAAAACAAACAGATTGTAAATACAGCGAGCGAGAGAGATCGAGGGGCAGCGATGATAGATTCATAAGCTTAGTGACTACTACGACGACGATGGCATGTGTTCAGCTGGAAGATCGACGACGACGGTGATGCACCACCAGCGAACCGATCTTGATTAGTACCCGGGTGTGAATTGGTTGGCATCTCCGGCATTTCCGAGAAGTCAAGCCAGTTGGAACGAGATTCGGAACCCGAACGTGCTAAGTAATTGCCCAAGTAGCGCGTCCTAATTGCCCTTTTTCGGATAGGTTTGGTCGGTAAGGCGATTGACAGCTCCAGCGATCAAACAGCGCTGCCAGATTACCAAACTTATTCAAATTTCGTCCAAATATCTGTCAATGCACTTTCCCATAACTTTGTTTACATTTTTTCGACTCTCCCCGCAAACGTCACACCACACAAAATTGCTGCCGGATCTTTTCCGTAGCCTAGTTATTTTGGATGTGCATTTGGTCGATGAGGCAGTAGGTGACAACTACTGTTCTAAATGCACCTTCTACACGCATTGGCGATCACGTTCCTACATCAATCGACCTGTAAAGGCTACAAAAGGCCGAACAATGCGCGTACATGTTTGTTTACAACGGTTACTAAAACAAACTAATCCAGATCCAGCACGCTCCGTCCGCGCCGGACTCCAGCACCAATTGTTAATTAATTTTCCCCTCCTACTCTCTTTGATCTAGTGCGGGTTCGGTCCAGGTCCCGCACTGCGCAGGGCTGCCAGTTGATTGAAATATCGATTCGGCCACTTCCGCCGACCAAGTTTTAGTTGCCTTTTCGGCTCAGGCTTTAATCTTGCCGTTGATCCCGCACCTGGAGAGTGATCCCAACCACAAACGTGCACCAACAACGTCAAGCTTTGAAGTCTAAACACGCGTGTAAACATTTGATCTTGCAACGGGTTGCGGAACTTTGATCGCCCTCGCTCTACGCGCGACGCGGTCGTTTTAGTACAACTGTACTAAAAAAAGGGTAGCCAAAGGAACGGCCTGCTTTTTACCCTCATCCAGCGCGCAAAAACTAATTTCTGCGCGCAAACGAGCGTTAACGGACCGTCGAAGGTCTGTGAGGGGTAAAAAGGTCGTTCCCCATCCGAGACGAAAAAGTCATCAAAGGATTATTTATTGGTTTGGGTATCGAGTTACGCGCTCGCTCTAAAACACTTTTAACACGCGGTCCTCCCGGGGTTAGCGAACAAGAAGCTCCTGATTAGCATATCTGCGCCTTGGTCCCCGAGACCCAATCTGGCCTTCGATCAAGCGAATCTCGCTCGCCCTCTCTCTCTCTCGGCCAGTATGTGAGTAACATAATATTTTAATTTGACTTTTTTTGCCTTCCTTCTCCTCTTTCCAGACTGAGTAACAATGCAAATTTCGCAGAGTTGCAACTTTTGAGCGCCCGTCGAGCCGCCGTGGCCGCTGCCGTGGCCAGCGCAGAGGCCGCCGCCGTTGCCGCCGGTACAGTATTACCTCACCACCACCAGCCGCCAGCCCCAGCGCTGGCCGTCCCCACAACGACGGTTTCCCCACCCGCAACCTCCGGGGCGTCCAGCAGCCCCGGGGGCCCCGAAGAGCCCCGGGTAGCGGCCGGACTGGGTCACTCTAGCCCGGGCCTGCCCACGACCAACGGTGGTCCCGGCAGTCCGCCGGGCGGGCAGCAGTCGTCTGCGGGACAGACGACGCTGCCCTCGGTGCCGGTGCCCCATCCGGGAGACTTCCACCCGGCGTACAGGATACCCGGCTACATGGAGCATCTCTACTCGCTGCAGCATGCGTCGGCGTCGTTGCATGGTAAGTCGCGCCGCTTGGTTGTTTACTGATCCAATTTCTGGCGTTCGCCAAATGCCGTTGTTTTGACTACATGGTCGTCAATTGAGGAGCTGGGCACGTTTGAGCCAGCATCAGCGAAATTGAAGATCTGAACTACTGTTATTGAAGCGTTGGTCAGCAGAAATCTGCGATTTCAGGTCAACTTGAAACGACAACTGTTCAGACAAAACGATATATAAAACGAAAAAATAATCCTATCTACGGCGGGAATTGAACCTGTACATTTGCGTTGCACTGCATAAATAGATAACTTCTTAAGAAAATTGCATATAGTCTAAAAATTTTAATCCGTATACATCAATTAAATTTTCTGAAACGGATGTAAATCTACGAAAAGCCGACTTTAAGAAATTTACTTCAAACGCACTGTATTTTCACGTATACATAACTGTTAAGTATGGTGGCCACCAGATTTCGGTTACGAAGTTCCCGATTCTCTCCCGAGACCACCCTAATTCTAATGTTAAGAAATCGCCCATAATTTTTTAATTTTAAATTCTGCTTTAAAAATTAAAAAAAAAAGATAAATAACAACAAATAAATAACAAATCGTATAAATTCCGAGAATTCTCAATTTCCTTCAATTTTTTTTTGTTTTTTTTTTTACTTGTGTGTTTTGATGGGAATTCTAGAAACGGAATAAGATTGAAAAAATGCCCTTTTTCTGTTTTTCACACGGGAACGAAATTGCGCAAAATATTCATGTTTTTTATGTTTACATTTTTCTGAAAATTTATATTTTGAGTTACAACACAAACATTATTTGGCAGTTAACAACGTAATTTTCTGAAAACGTCAATCTTTTTTTTTTGTTCTAAATTTGTCTTATAAAGAAACAAATTTAAAACAAAAAAACATATTGCATATAAAGTGCTTTTTTGCCAGTAGAAATCATAGTGAAGCTGTAGCTTTAAATTTTTTTTAAATGTACCATTTGACCATTTGAAAATTATGATCTCCGATTCTGCTCAAATTTGGCAGAGCTGTTGAGACTATCAAAACATGCAAAAATCCCGAACTTCATCCAAATCGGACCGCCCCCTCTATTTTTGTACCCTCCCAAAAAATCGACCTTTTGGCGATTTTGAGCGAAACCCCTATCTTCCAACGGCGATAACTCAGGAACCACAAATCTTAGAGGGTCGGTCTTAGACTCAATTTTGAAGGAAAGGACGTAGAATCCATTTCCGTGATCAAAATTTAGATTAAAATTTTTTTTCTACCTGTATTGCGCAATTGAAAACTTTAAATGGCCGTATCTCAAAACAGCCCTATTTATTTTTTAAATTTGACCTCACCATCGTATTCCCCGGCCAATTTTACATAAGAATCACTTATCGACAGAAAGGAATATGTTTCGTTCCAGAGATATTGAATTTTAAAGTTTTGAGTATTTGAGATTACCTACATCAGCTACACTCGCCGCATCTGCTAGAAGCACTTGGGCGCGCTGATCAATAACTGCTACCTGGTGTTCTGTAAGATGAATTATTTTTATAATTTTATACGATTTTGAGCTAATCAATACCTCGAACAATCTATTTTTTGTTGAGGGATATTTATTGGGTAATTTTTAATGTACTGTTTTCCTGATCTCAGTGTCATTGAACCATATTAAGTTAAAATTTTAACTTTTAGTATTTATTTGCAAATGCTAAAGAGTTTTTACAATACAATTTTCGAAAATTTATCTATTATTTTTATATTTTTCCTAATTCCTCATTTCTTCCCACTTTATCAAATTATGTCTTTTATTTCTTCTTTTATTTGAAGCGAGAACAAATGTAGAGCTGGCTGTAGTAGATGAAATAATTCTCATGGGTTCTAGAGCTTTTGCCACGTGCGGTAGCGAAATAGTGCCATTCAGCAAAAACCCCAAAATCTGCATTACGGTTTGAAAGATTGATCATATTAAACCGATTTTTTATATTGTGTGCCAGTTTCATCTGAATAATTGATGATTTTTTTCAATTCTGGTACATTTTTCTGGTACAGCTGTATCGTTTTCCAAGATTTCGAAATGATTGACAAACAAAAAAAAAGATTATTGTTCGGACGGTATCGAAATAAACACAACTGAATTTCATCTTCATCATGTTATAAATCAGATTGATCTTTGTGATTTTCTAACATTTTTCAGTTATATACTTTCCAGAAATCCTCCTCCTTAATCATGCTTCACGAGAGTTTTATTCATGTTAATTCATAATTTTTAACACGATAATGTATCGTAAACTTTTTCTTTAGTGTTACTTACAAGAAGCAAAGCGTTAGCATTTTTTTCTAATGGATTGGTTATCATTTAATAATTATTTATGTTTGCAAATAATACTTTTTTAAAATCGCTAGTAACTTTGCACGATCGAGTTTTCGGTATGTTCGACATAGTTATAGAGAAATTCCAATGAGAATCTCAATGAGAAAATTGTGTTTTTCATACATTTTTCCGATTTTTTCCATGCAAACTTCACCTTTGAGTATCAATGGATTTGGTCATAATGGCCCAGAATCGTAAAATAGCTCGGAACAATATTTGGTTAGTAGAACGAGGTTTTGAAAAGGTCCAATATACCAAATTTTCAGTTTTTGCTTTTTGGGTGTTTTTTAATATCCCTGACTCAAGGCGGTTTCAAAAACACTCAAAAAGCAAAAACTGGAAAATTTGCTTTATTGGACCTTTCAAAAAAAAAACTCCCGAGTTTGCCGGAGAGAACCGGTTTGGTACAGGAGCGCCACATTTTGGCATTGTCAAACGTCAAATTTCAAACCTTGCTGCGAGATTTGAAGTTGCTCAAGAGCAAGTTTTCCCCCAGATTATTAACTTCTCAAGATGTTCAAACAAAAGCCTTCATTTCTTTTCAAATTGTCGTGCATTTTCGTCCCAAATGATTTTGCATTTGCATTTGGACAGTAGCCAAACAATACAATTAGGTTTTACAGCGTGACGTCACGAGCGCACACGCACACACATTTTTACAGAGACACACGTGCAAAAAATGTATACAGTGCAGCCAAGCTGTCAAATTTCTAACCTCAAAACCGAGTCGGCGTAAAACCTAATTTAGGTTACTGTCCAAAAAGATGAATATGTCCATGAGTCTATATTTTTGAATTCAATTGAACAAACCTCGCTTAAGATTTTCCAAACTTTATGATTATTGAAGGCATGTGTGAATTTTAAAGAGATTGGAGACAACCTTGAACGTCTTACAATACAATTTAAAAAAGAATTTTATTACTTACCATTGAAATGCAAAACCCTGAAAACAGAAGAAAACAAATATTAGTAAACGCAAGCTAATTTGGAATATTGCGCACACAAAATTTATCTTTTCTGAAACAATCCGCGGAATGAAGGCCCCAACTCCACTCCCTCAGATTTTATCGACTTTTTACGACGGCTGCCTCATCGACCTCGCTCGCAGACCGCCTCCACCGACTAGATTCTCAAAAAAGTTCGAAAAACAATCAAGCGAAACCCATTTAAAAACACTTGAATTTTTCCCTGTAAGTGACTTGAATGAAAACTGTCTAATTATCCCAAAATCGAACCCGTCGATCATTCTTGCGAAAGAAGACGGTGTGGCTCGCACCTAATCAAGCAAACGGTTGTTTTGACAATTCAACCTGACTTGACATTTGTGCGTTCGCAAGCGCTTGGTATGTGCTCGTAAACAAACAATAAATCACGCACGTGTGCACCGATCGCTCGGACTACTGGGCGGATTCCGTTCCGATGGATTTCCCTTCCTATTCCAAAAACGAACCTCCCGTCTATTGGCAGTGCGCTGGCGGTTGGGTGCGTGTATGGCAAGCAAATGGGCCACATTAGACTCTATAAATAAGGCAAGTTGTGGCAAGTCAACTTGTACAGAAGAAGAAGTTGGGAGCGTCCATTCAGAACGCGTAGGAAAACAGATGATGATGAAGACAACTTCCGTTGGACATAAAACAAAAAATATATAGTTGAATGGAGAGAAATATGTGCGAGTTGGGCAAGTTGGATTCCCCGGAGGAGGAAGATGCTCCGGGAAGGAAGCTCA
This sequence comes from Culex quinquefasciatus, assembly GCF_015732765.1. NCBI lineage: Eukaryota > Metazoa > Arthropoda > Insecta > Diptera > Culicidae > Culex > Culex quinquefasciatus. The sequence continues at coordinate 24,752,122 of NC_051861.1, read as the reverse complement.
ACTATGATGTATGGCTCGCAAACTAATAAAGCAGGTTAAAGAGCTGAGGTTAACTAGTTAGGGAGCGTTCTTTTATTACGTAACGCGAAAAATCGGACTTTTAGACCCCCTCCCCCCCCCCCTCGTAACAAAATTTCCATACAAATTTTAAAAATTTTGTATAGAGCGTAACGCGGCCTCCGACCCCCCCCTCCCCCCCTACTGCGTTACGTAATAAAAGAACGCTCCCTTATTGACAGATTTGTGTTTGTTGATTTGAATCATAAAGTTAAAGCGATCTGTCAAATCGGCACCGTTTGGTCGCTGAGGCACGCTCAACAATTTCTAATGCGATCACGTCTAATCAACGATTCCGCGAATAACTTCAGGTGACAGTGCGGCCAAGATTGATGTCACGGCCCCCCTTCTCCCCGTCAGCAAATGGCTTCATTTTCACTTCAATTTAGGCAACTTTTCGCGCCTGTCCAGCTTAATGCGCACTCGGCTTAGATTATTTATAACTCCGTCGCGGTTCTAAATCCGGGTCCCCCCCTGCGTTGTCCAAAAAGGCAGGAGGAGGCCCACCGTGACATGAAATATAGATGTCACTCATTTGTTCGCGGCTTGCGCGGAAGACACCAATTTTTATTGGCACTTTGCTCGAGGCACCGTCCCCTTCCCCGCCCCTTCGTCTGCTGGCCAATTAATTCACGCGCAAAGAGTGAGTCACGCGGCGGCTTGAACGTTTCGCGAGATTGACCAAATCGCATTATAAACGCAGTCATAAACTCGTAAATTAAGTTTATGTGTTTATACGTGGTCCGATAGTGCGGACTGCAGCAGCATAGCTTGTGCAGAAAGATGTGTGCCTTGGAGTGTGTATTAATCAAGGTCTTACATGACTGCGATTTGAACGTGACAGCTCACGGCGGCACTGCTCGGTCCAACCTTTCGTCAAGAGGCCCAAGACAGCACCTCCTCCTTGGAACCTTGGAGCAGTAAAAACACACCATTATTAATATTTTTGTCACTTTTGGCAAGATCATTATCTGCGAGCTTCCCCACTTGAACGAAGAAGCTCAGCTGACCGCGACCCGCTCTAATCAAGTATGGGACTGTCATCGCGACTCGATCGTAACGACCCATTGGCGCCATCTCTTGGCGTACGTGTTTTGAAATTTCTTCAAAGCAGTAGAACATATTTGTGTCGGTTTATTACGCATTTGGGTTCAAGTTTAATCAATTTTAAATAAATCATCTTTGCGACAAAGTTGACGCGGTAGGGCTGGCCAGTTTGACATTTATGGCGTGTTACCTCAACGACCAAACTCCAAAACGTTTCAAATGTCTAAGCCTCATCGACAAAACACAACTGACCCTTTACCCCTTCCAGGACTCGGTCTCACCTCGGAGTACCTTAACGCACGTAACGCCATCGCTGACCTGCACCCGGCCGCCAGCTCGCTGGCCAGTGCCGACTTTCACTTCAGCATCGATGCCGCGAGCCGGCTCAACAGTCCCCGGCCCGGAAGCATACGAGCCAGCGTGAGCCGCAAGCGGGCCCTCTCCTCGTCGCCATACTCGGACTCGTTCGACATCAGCTCCATGATTCGGTACTCGCCGAACTCGTTGGCCTCGCTGGTGAACGCGTCCCGTAGCAGCAGTACCAGCGGCTCGTACGGACATCTGTCGGCTAGTGCGCTGGGACCGGCGCTAGGAGTTCATGCGGCCATGCCTCCACATCTGCAGCACTTGCTGCGGAGTAGTGGCTTCCTGCCGGGTCTACCCGGACATCACCCGCCAACGGCCAGCATGTTCTCGTTGCACCATCCGCTGCACCCGGGACACTCGTTGACCAAGCCGCAGGTAAGAAGCTTCTTCAGTGGAACTCCCAATCAGCACTAACGTCGAACTCCCCATTTCCAGCAAATCACCGATCTCTCTAGCAAGAAGCAGGAACAACCGACCTCCTCGTCCAACCAGGTGACGCGGCAAGAGGCGGACAGTGCCAGCAATGCTCAGCAGAAGAAGTCCCGCGTCAAACGTGAACCAACCCAGCACGTCCCAATGCACAAGGGAAGTCCTCCGGCTATGGTCACCTCAAACCATCAGCTAAGCCCGACGTCAACGCAAAACGGCATGACCAACGGCACGGGAACCTCAACGACGGCAGCTTCCTCCACAACCTACCACAACGGAACGCACCACGGGCTCAACCTCAGCCCAATGCACACCATGGAGAGCAACGGACTCGGCGGTGGCTGTGGATCGAAGGTCGTCGACTCTACAGACCCGAAAGACGAACCGGGCGACTTTATCGAAACCAACTGCCACTGGCGGGACTGCTCCCTCGAGTTCAACACCCAGGACGAGCTGGTCAAGCACATCAACAACGACCACATCCACGCCAACAAAAAGTCCTTCGTGTGCCGCTGGGAGGAATGCTCCCGGGACGAGAAACCGTTCAAAGCGCAGTACATGCTGGTGGTACACATGCGACGGCACACGGGCGAAAAGCCGCACAAGTGCACGGTAAGGATGACCTTGTAACCCAATTTAAACAAACAATTTCTAACCTCGACCCCTTTTTCAGTTTGAAGGTTGCTGCAAGGCGTACTCCCGGCTGGAGAACCTCAAAACCCATCTGCGATCGCACACCGGCGAAAAGCCGTACACCTGCGAGTACCCGGGGTGTAGCAAGGCGTTCAGCAACGCGTCCGACCGGGCCAAACACCAGAACCGCACCCACAGCAACGAGGTAAGGACTTGTCTCAACCGCCTCACCGACCAAACGCTAACCGAAAAGCAAATTCTTTCAGAAACCCTACGTCTGCAAAGCCCCCGGCTGTACCAAGCGCTACACCGATCCGAGTTCGCTGCGCAAGCACGTCAAGACGGTGCACGGAGCGGACTTTTACGCGAACAAGAAGCACAAGGGCAACGGGCACCACCACGGCGAGGAGACGACGGCGAGGGCTCGAACCACATGTTCGACGGAAGCCCCCGGTCGGAGGACATGCAGAGCGGCAAGACGACGAGCATGAGCAGTCCGAGCATCAAGTCGGAGTCGGACGCGCACTCGCCGGGTCAACCGCCGATCAGCAGTCCGATGTCGATCTCGGCGCTCACTGCTGGGCTGGTGGACGATTACGACGGCGGCAGCATGCAGCTGGGCAGTCTCGGGGCCATTGACGATCCGGCGTGGCCGTACGCGGACGAGGATTTGGAGGTGAGTTTGAGCGTTGATCTGCTGATGGATACAGCTTGTCTAACCAATTGGTTTCTTCAATTTCAGGTCGCCGATCTGCCCTACGTTCTGCGGGAAATGGTTGACCTCGGTGGTCCGACCGCAGCGACGGCTGGTGCTCGCACTACCGGAGGTCCTCGGAATCGGTTCAAGAACCGCATCAACAACAAGGGCTCTCTGATGAGCAATCCGCTGTCCAACATCCCGGAGATCAACAGCCAGCGCCACTTTGGGCTTGTCGAGCTGAACCGGCGAATTACCGATCTCAAGATGGAACCGGGCACGACTCCGCCACCGCAGCCATCGCCCCTCGCCAAGAACAACTGCCAGACGACGGATTTGGGTGGGTTGCGCCCTCCGCCGCCGCCGTCGTGCAACACCAACACGATGATGACGAACGCGTACCTGAACCCGGCCCAGCTACGGCGGGATAGCAACAACAGCACCACGAGCAGTTCGTATTACAGCATGCGCTCGGCCGACATCAGCCGGCGAAGTAGCCAAGCGTCGCAGCAGAGCTCGATCTCGACGATGCGCCCAAGCAGCTACTACAACTCGTCGTTCTACGATCCGATCTCACCGGGAAGCTCGCGGCGGTCCAGTTCCATGTCTACAGCAACGAACGGAGGCCAGAGTTTGCCGCCGCCACCATCCTCGCATCTGATCTCAACGCATTTGCAGCGGTTCAACCAGAGTTCCATGAGTCTCCAGCAACACCCCGGTGCGGGAGCTTCCCGGCACTCGATCCCGAACAACATGAGCGGTGGAAGTTACTACCAGCAACAGCAGCAGATGCTTGGCCAGGTTGATCGAAGGTTGTCGGAACCGGTCACCGGAAATCACCACCAGCACGGAGCCGGATCACACTTTGGTGCTTACGGGTCAGGACCAGTGCGGTCAAACTCGGCCGTTCTCAAGACCAGCACCGTTACGTCGGGTGCAGCTGCGGCCGCAGCGACCCAGAAAGTACCCTCACCACCAGCCAGCAAGTTCCACCCCAACCAGGAAGTCGTGTTGGACGAAGTCGAGGAAGGTGAGATGGTCGAAAACAAGCTGGTCATTCCGGATGAGATGCTGCAGTACCTTAACCAGGTCGCCGGAGGTCAGGACGCTCAGGCTCCGACTGTTCCTCAGGGTATGTCGACGCCCAACTCGGAGAAGTCTCCACCAGGACCCGCGTCTCAGCAGCAACCCGCGTCCTTCACCCAACCCCAGTCCAACCTGAACAACGTTCTGATGAGTCCCCAGTCCCAGTACAGCAACGACGACTGCAGCCTGATGAGCAACGTAATGTCCCCGCAAACCCCACAACACCAGGTCATGTCTCCCATGATGCCAGAGGGATCCAGCGTTGCTCCGTTGACACCGTCAAGCTACCAGCCATCCCAACAACCCACTCCCGTACAGTGCCAGGTCCAGCAGAACTTTGTCAACCGACAAAACTTCTCCAACGGTGCCGCCACCTTCCCGCAGCAACCTCCAGCCCTGCGACAGATCGCCTGCTCCAACCTGATCGGCTACTTCCACCGAACGGACCAGAGCGCTCACCACTGCTGCCTGGCCATGCTGATGCAGGGTTCGCTCCACATCAACCAACCCTCGGGCAGCGCCGCAGCCGGCCCAAGCAACCCCCAACAGTACAAAAATCCCTTCAGCGTCAACTTCAACTCAACTGCACCGTCCGCAAATCCCGTGGACGTCGAAATCCAGTGCGGAGACATCAGCCAGTCGCAAATGTCCCCGGTCGTGGCCAATCTGGCCGCCGCTGCCAGCCCTCGCCAACCCCAACCACAACCACCCCCAAAACCCATGGAAAGCAGTCTACAAACTCCGCCACTGCCCTCAACTCCCACCGGGTTCGGAGAACCGTTGTCGCCCAATCGCTCCCGCCCCGGTAGCGCCAGCGACCGCCAACGGCACCACCACCACCCAGTCCACGATGGGCTCGGACACGTACCAGCGCACCCTCGAGTACGTCCAAAACTGCCAGAACTGGGTCGAGTCGGCTGCGGACATGGTCAGCAGTAGCACCCATCCGAGGGCTCCCGGAGCAGCCGCCGCTGCCACCGGTACCAACCCAGCTGCCGCGGCCACCGTCCCGCCGGCCACGTCCAACCTGGTCATCAACGACATGAGCACCTCACTCAGCTCGTACTTTGAGGAGGATCGCTACCTGCAGATGATCCAGTAGTTTCCTGTTTCTTTGTTTTGTTTTGTAAACTCAGTTCTTCCAAAAATCCTCTGCCTGAGGTCTAAGGTCTCATTGATTGGGATTTATTATTTTTGTTTGCGTGTTATATTTCTGCAAGGGTTGTTAACAACGAAACGTAGTGATAGAGATTTTTAGCGACCACCCTAGTGGTGGATGAACGCAGTTTTTTTAATAAGAAATAATTTCCTCAGTGATTGTGAATGCAGAGAACGTTACGATTTCATTCAGTGTGTGCATGTAAAGAGTGTGTAGAAAAATTGACTAGCTTCTAAGTTGAACAATTTACATCGATTTGGTGTAGACATTTACTAGAATTAAATCGCATAGCATTTCCTAGCGCGTTAAGATAAATAATTGTAAAAGTAAAGACGACAGATTTCTTCCATTTTTTTCCTGCTAAGTTTTATGTTCAGACTGTACGAAATATGTTTAGACTATATTTTTTCTTTTCTATATTATACGCACTTCGGTAAGTGACTTTAAATAAACAAAATAAACGCGATAATTTAGAAAACACAGAGAGTCTCGACTTGTAGTGTGTAAGCGGTAATAAATGATTAAAATACATTTTAAGCCAACTGTAAAGCAATTTTGTTCTCGTACGTTTTTTGTGCTACTAGATTGTATATAAACGACCCCAATTAGTAGGCTTTAATGAGATTTAAGACAGATCGACGAATATAATAAAGGTTAAATCGAAATAAACGTAAAAGTTTTTTACTAATTCTATCCAAACTTTCCCTATACTCAACAATTACGCTACTCCGAATCTCCGCTGCTTCGAACGTATTCAGCAAGGTTGTCATTCGATAAAATTATCGTAGATAATATTATCGTCTAGCGATAACGTTAATGGTTATCGAAAAATGAACTTCTTAATTTGACCTCATAGACCCACCTTCACGTATGCATATCGACTCAGAATCGAATTCTGAGCAAATGTCTGTGTGAGTGTGTAGGGATGTTGTTCTGTACACCAAAAATATGCACTCGATTATCTCAGTACTAGCTGAACCGATTCAAACCGTTTTGGGCTCATTCAATTCGTCTTGGGGTCCCATTAGTTTCTATTGAAAATTAAAATGTTTAGAAAAGTACTTCGAAAGTTATACAAAATATTTTTTTAACAAAAGTCCGTAAGAATGTAAAAGGGTGTTTTTGAAAAAAAAACATTCTTAGAAAGGAATTTCAAATTCAAATTTCATAATTAAAAAAACTACCATCCATAAACCACGTGGACACTTCTTTGAAATCTGTACCATCTCTGATTTTTTATTGTCGGGCTTAAGTATCACCCATAAACTACTCTAAAATTATTTTCCGTTTCTTTCAAAGATACACGCCGCGCGGCATTTCAGAATGTGCCATAAACAGTGTTGCCAGCGATTTCTGCACTTTTAGTGCAATACAAAAACATACCTGACAACAATGGCAAGCGATTCGAAGAGGAATATAAACAAAAACAAAACGCGCAGTATGGGATTTGACGGCGCGCATTTGCCGAAAGTGCGGCGCGTCGTTTCGAGGCTGGTTTGACGCGTGTCTTTTACGGGAATACGCGCAATATTTAGAATTTTAAATCCAAAATGACGATGGTAACATATTGAAAAAATGCATTTTTTTTCAATTCTAAAGGCAATCCAATATTCAAATTTGACTAAATTGGAGTAGTAGAACTCGAATTTGATGATGAAAATAAGAAAATAAAAACATATGTTTTTTTTTTATTTTGGTCATGATTAGAGCGTCCAATTTCCCGGGGTTACAAAATTCCCGGGAAACGGGAAATTTTCAACAAATTTCCCGGGAAATCCCGGGAATTCCCGGGAAATTTGAAATTTAACGAAAATTATTCTAATCCTGTTTCTGATTAATCTTTTGCAAAGAAATTGTATAGAACAGCAACTTTAATGGTCAAAATGAGTGTGAGGATCAATTAATGGCTTGACTGCTTGTTAAAAATCATGCAACTTTGAGAAAATATATAAACTTTCTAATTATTAAATCTTTCAAATCGTCCCAAATGATAGAAAATATTATTAGTATTTTTGTTGAGAAGGATTTATTTAAATCAAAGTGTTTGGATAGTGAAAATCTATGCTCCACAACCATAAAATTGCTTTTAAATTTGTCTCTTGTTAAAAAAAACAACAAATTCAAGTTGTGAATAGATAAATAATCTTTGAATTTACCTTAAAAATCTGATTCCTATCGCTTTTTAACTTGAAACACTATTTCATGAAATCACAACTCAAAGTTTTCAAATATTTGGAGCGAGTTTTTGAAATATAGTTCCATTCTTTAGTAAATTTCATATGATACGAAAATTGTTTTTAAAGGTTTTACATGGTTTTATGATATGATTTTAGTTATATGGTGTTCAGTCTAATAAATTAATTAGATTAAAATAATTTTGAGTATTTAAAAGTGATTGAAATTCAACGATATTTTTTCATATATAACCCTCTTACGTCCTTGGTAGCTCACGTGCTTCATAAATTTATAACTTCAATCTGCAATTTCTTGAATACTTAGAAACGAATTCTTCTCACACAAACTTTTTTTTAAATTTTATTATATAAGTTCAATTTCCATTCCACATGTTCAAGGTAAAAAAAAAGTCAAGCAAATCTCAATGTTGATCTTGGTCAGAAGATGTAAATATCTTATTTTCACAAGATATTACAAAAAAAAACATTAAAAAAGGTTGTCAAAAATAAAATAGTTTATATTCATTCCATAACAGCGTAAGTTTTGTGGTCCAACATAAAAGCAAACAATATTCCTAGTGATGAATGCTTAAGAAATAAATATTATCTGAATTAAACCTTGACATGAAATTTACAGACAAGCTGATTAGTTCAATTTGAACAGTAGATGGAAATAAATAAAATCAAATCAGGTCTCCAATTATTATTTTTTGTTTAATTTCAAAACATTGGTGCCAAAAAGGTAGGAAAATGTAAACTACTGCTTGTATTTCGGGAATTCCCGGGAAATTTACAAATTTCCCGGGAAACGGGAAATATTTTTTTCCGGGAAATCCCGGGAATTCCCGGGAAATTTTTTCCCGGGACGGGAAATTGGACGCTCTAGTCATGATTTGATTATTCGAAGTCCAAACCTTCGGATAATCGAAATTTCGGATAATCGAGTCTGGACTGTATGAGTTAAACTCAAATTTTCAAAATTTTCAAATTAGATATCAAATGAAGCGAAATTTTGCATGCATTTGCACTTTATCAGTTTTTTTGAAAATACTATTTAAATTTTCACAAAACAACAGATTTTATTTTAAATACTTTTTTTAATTTGTAATATGAATATGAATCAAACGAAGCGGGATTTTGTATGTTTTTTTACTTCATTTGAGGTTTTTGTTTGTTAAAAACTTTAATTTTCACAAAATACCAAGCAAAATACAGTATTTTTTCGAAAATACTCAAATTTTCAAAATTTGCAATATGGGTATCAAACGAAGCAAAATTGTGTATTCTTTTTCACCTTATCAAAGTTTTTTTTTTGGAAAATACTAAAATTTTCACAAAATACATTCCAGACTCGATTATCCGAAGTTTGACTTCCCGAAAGTTTTTACGGGACTTCGGATAAGGCCGAAGCAAATATTTAAAAAAGTTTTTGTCCCTCGGCCCTGGCCGAGGTCAAGGGGGGGGGGGCAAAAAAATAAAAAAATATAAAAATTTAAACAACAAGCCATAGTCTTCACATTTAAATGAAAAAAGTGTTTTAAAATGCATTTTACACTAGTTCAGTTGTTTTGCAATCATTAGTTTTCAAAAAACAAAAATTATATCGAAAAAAAAAGATTTTGCACCGAAAATTTTCAAAAAATCTTAAGATTTTTTAATAAACCCAAACATGCTAAAATGATTTTAAACGCAGAAGAATGTACTTTAATTTGATTTCAGCTGGTTGCACTTGAATTTCCATTGAAATTTTGAAGTTTATCGTAAAAATATTTTTTTCCCTGATTTTTCGGGCCAATTTTGAAGGGGGTGTGACAAAAACTTTTAAAAATATTTGTACCAGCCTAATCGAATCACGAATAAAAAATATGTTTATTTGTATTATTTTATTTTCTAACTTTTAATATCAAATTCGAGTTCAGCGAGCCTATTTTAGACAAATTTGAATGGTTGATTGTCCATTAAAATTAAATTATTAAATTATCTTATATAAAATTATTTAAAAAAAATGCATTCTTTTCAATATTTCATCATCGCCATTTTGGCTGCCATCTTAGATTCAAACATTCTAAATCACCTTAGAGTAGTTTTGGGGGTCATACATAAGCTCAACAATCAAAAATAAGACAACGAAAAAAAAAATCTTGATTCGATTAACCGAAGTGAAATTTTTAAAAGTCCTTTGGATAATCAAGTCTGGACTGTATCGTATTTTTTTTTGTTTCGAAAATACACGAATTTTCCCAGCCACAGAGTGATATTTAAATTTTAAATAACGCCTTCAAGTATGTAACAAGTTGCACGCAATTTAGTTTTCTGTTTTCTGAGCTTCAATATCCGTCGAATAAAAAAAATGGGTTTGGATTTTCTCTATGTTTACCGAATCCTAGCTAAACAGGTGTCTTTGAAATCACCATGAAAAAAGAGTATTTTATGACAAACATCCCTTCCAGTTTTCACTGGCTGGTGAAGAGGTTCTCGTCCAAATGTGTCTAATTGTGAGTTTCTGGTAGGAAATAAAACTTCCTACAATTTTGTTGAAGAGTGCAAAAGATCCGAGTTGGTGCTGATAAGTTTAGAGCAATGAAATTAAAAGAAATTGCGTAATAATTTTAAGAGATAATAATAGTATAATAGTTTTCAAAAAGCCGTAAGAGCCATTGGTAAACAAAGTCTTTTTTGCATCGGTACTCCATCTACTTACGAAAAACCAAAATCAAAAATGCTCGAGATTGTTCATCTACACTTCCTTCAAGTGCCCCAAACTTAAAATAAATTAAATTTAGTTTCATTTTCGAGAAAAACGAAAATTAGTGTCAGAGGTCGCGGTGGCTCTTACGGCTTTTTGAAAACTCACCCGAGTATTGTTCCTTTTAGGGTGGATTTTCATAACTCTTGAATTTTTGTTCTTTTTACCGGTTCAAATTGATTTTTCAACCATTATCACTGTTTTCTCGACAAAAAACTCAGAAATGTGCGTACTTTCGTTACTTATAGTGACTGAAATCAATTTTTCATCAATTCTTATTAAATTGTTAAAAAAAATCGCGTTTATAGAAAATATAAAAGAAAATATTTACATGAACGTGCTTGTTTGGACGAGAATGTGTACAGTAGTTGGGCATGTACGTCAGGAATTGTATTTGTATTTTATTTTTCAAAAAATATACCGAAGATACAACCTTTTTTGTATACATTGACTTAAATGATAAGGACCTTATTTTTCATTAAAACTAAAAACTAACAACTAATTGGAAGCTACACAATAGCGTGCTAACTCAATTTGGCCCAAAATAGATGTGCGACAAGATAGCACGATCACGACGATTTCGAAGCTTTTCTCGAGATCTTTTGAATCGACTACAAATTTTAACATTTTATGTTAAAAAAAAAATCAAGAATAATATTGAGTTCTGAATTTTACATTTTCGGAACACTTATTTTAGCGATGTAAACAAACTAAGGTTCTCCCAGAAGTACATATTTTCAAGCTCAAGTTCAAGCTCAACCATGGTTTTGTAAATGGTCTGAGCATTTGTATCTTAAACTCGCAGTGGAAGAAGTGATAACATTCCACAATTATGGAACAGGCTTTTGGCTGGCAGTATTTTGCTTTACTACAGTCGACTCTCTGGCTGTCGATCTTCTCGATATCAATAATTCTCCATCTTTCTGGAGTTTTGTTTTTTTTAAAGGTCCAATAATAGTAGTTTATGCAACAAGTTGCAAAAAGAGGATTTTTTCAGCACGAGTCGTACATTTATCCAACGAGGTTCACCGAGTTGGATAAATACGAAGAGTGCTGAAAAAATCAAGTTTTGCAACGAGTTCCATACAACATTTTTTGCAATTCCAAAAAACTCACACTGAGTGAAATTTTATGTCAAATTTTCATGTATTTTGTCAATAAATCGTTAAAATAAAAAAAAATGTTGAAAAGTGTTACTTTTTGAAACAAGTGCTGAAAAGTTCAACTTTTCAGCACCCATTTGAGTGCTTAAAAGTAGAACTTTTCAGCATTTATTTTGAAAAGTGTTGCTATTCGATTCTGTTATTTTTGGTACATAAAAGTAGGCTATTTCGTCGTTCAAGAATGACAGGAAAAGTAAGTAGTTTCACGACGGAATTGCAAAAACCAATTTTTTAGTTTTTGCTTTTTGGGTGTTTTTGAAACCGCCTTGAGTCAGCGGTATAAAAAAACACCCAAAAAGCAAAAACTGAAAATTTGGTTTATTGGACCTTTAAAAAAAACTCCAGCTTTTTACTCAGATCATTTCAACATGCACGAAGCAAAATGATCATCGTTCGGTCAAAAAGTTCATCGTTCGATCAAAACGTTCATCGTTTGTGCAAAACGAGAGTGAATTGAGAGAAAAATTGCCATTTCCGGTCTCTTTTCGCTCAATTCTCTCCCATTTATCATCGAATTCCTTCATTTCTTGACATTCGCGTCCTACTTCCTACTCCCTGATTCCTGTTTGTGTCATTTTGCATGCATTCGAGTTCATCGCTCATCAATTTGAGTTCATTGTAAGTGCTTGTTTGAAAACCTACCAATGAAATCTAGAATAAAATAAACATAAAATGCAGTCTGTTGTTGTAAAAGAACAACTTCAAAAGAAAAGTTGCCAAAGTGTTCCAAATTTGAGGGTTCCGAATATGTGGGATGAATGTACTTGAACGCTCAACAGTAGCCCTAAATCCTAGTCAATTCAGCTCAAATTATGGCCATCTTTTCAATTCTGTTTTCTCTTCCTAGACCCAAAAAGCGCCATAAACAAATGACGTATCATTTTCCCATTTAAAAAATCCAATCAGTTTATATGTCATTCCTGAACAAGGATTGTGATATTCTCAACCACAAACGGATAGTTTCGGCCTTGAATAAAAAGCACGTTTAATTTTGCCAATTGATGACTAGTATTCAAATGCTTCGCGATTTCATCCGATATGTTGCACAATCAACAGTAATTTTAAATCAAATGGTTACTCTATTCTACATCAGGAAGAAATCGTTTCATGTATCACTTTTGCGCTTGGATCGCTCTCTAAAATCGACTTAAATCTAAAACAAAATAAATTACCCGTTACCTGTTACTTACTTGCACTCTGCTCACGCCTCAATCCGATTGTCCAGCTGCTTCACCAGCTCATCCAGCGTCTCTCCCCGGTGGAACAGCGGAACAAACAGCTCCTGGTCGAGCCGGCAGGCCGTGTTCTGAACCGAGCGTTGCCAGTTCCAGAAAACCACCGAACGATCCTGCAGTCGCAGATCTTCCACGATACTGGCGAGGATCTTCGCGACCGTCGAGTCGATGTAGCTCACCGTCGATCCGTCGAGTACGACCAGCTGGACGTGGTGGCCGGACTTGGCGGATAGTTTGATCACGTGGTACTTGAGGTACTCGGCGGAGGAGTAAACCAGGGATTGGTCCGGGGTGACGATGAGGAGGTCGGAGTTGTGGACGCGCTGAATGCGGTGGTGGATTTTCGGGCGCGAGGTCAGGTACAGCACGAAGCACATGTTGACGCCGATTCCGACGAGCATTCCGTATTCGAGACCGAGTAGGAGGCAGGAGATCAGGGTGGCTAGGAACGGAATGATGTCGATCTTTTTGGTGCGCCAAATTTCGGCCGCCGCGTGGAATTCCACCATGAAGAACATGGCGGCAATGATGACCGCAGCGAGGACCGCCTTCGGAATGTAGTAAAAGGTACTGGCGAGTAGTCCGAGCGCTAGCAGAACCATCAGTCCGGTTGTGATTCCTCCGGCGGGTGTCCGCACTCCGCTGTTGTTGTTGACGGCTGACCGGGTGAAGGAACCCGTCACGGGCATGGAGGACACGAACGATCCGAGGATGTTGCAGATGCCGAGGGCAATCATCTCCTGGGTGGCGTCGATAGTTTTTCCTTTCGAGAAGGCTTTCGCAATGGCGATACTCTCGAGGATGGCAATCAGAGGCAGAGCGATGACGGACGATCCCAGCTCGGAGACCATCTCCGAAAATGAGTAGGTTTGGTTGTTGACAACCGTGGAAAAGGGCGGAGGTTGGAACGATGGCAAGCCGGAGGTGACGTTGCCTAAAAAAGGAAATGTTTGAGTTTATGAGCTTGTTTGGACTTGTAGCTATTAACTCACCCGTCAACAGAAACGGCGTTTCACCTCCCATGCTCAGCAGGTACGCCAGCACGGTTCCCCCGATGACAACGAGGGCGTTCCGGGACAGCGACAAGTACTTGCCAGCGGCCTTCCAGCGACCGGTCAAATTCTTGAGCTGCATCATCGCCAACAGAATCACAATCGTAGCGACGCCCAACACCGTGTCCCAGAGCCTGGTCAGGTGAATGTTGTGAAACACGTTTTCCCACGAGTCAAGGAACTCGTTCGACTGTCCCGGCAATCCTAGCAACGATTTCATCTGCCCACTGGCGATGGTGATGGCCGCGGCCGACGTGAATCCCGCCGTAACCGGCATCGAGATGAATTGTACGAGAAAGCCTAGGTTGAGCAGTCCCAAACCAAGCACGACACACCCCACCAAGAACGCCGACAGGATGGCAAATGCCGGCCCGAGGTTGGCCACGTGGACCTGCACCATCAGCGACATGATGGCCGTTGGTCCGATCGTGACGTCCTTACAGCTTCCGAACAAGGCGTACACGAAGCACCCCATGAAGGCCGAGTACAACCCGTACTGGGGCTCCAGCCCAGCCACAACAGCGTACGCAATGCCCTGCGGGATCACCGTAAGCCCAACGGTTAACCCGGCCACCAGATCTTCCACAAAGAACTGCCGCTCGTAGCTGGGCAACCACTGCAGAATCGGCAGCCGTTTCTTCACCATTTTTTCGCTGCAGCAACCGTTCCGGAAATTGGCGGCCATCAGCTGGCCTAGCTGGGGCATCTTCTCGGAGATGTCCTCTTCCGCATCTGAAAAGATAAGAAATGGACACAAAAAAAAACGACGACATCAATTACAGGTTTCCAAGCGTCAAGGTCAGAGACAACAGACTCCGCATTCCGGGCACGTGCTTTTGCACCGGTTTCGGCGTCGATAAGAAGGGTAATAATTATTCAGATCAAGTCCCGCAAGCCGTTGCAGCGGGACAAAGCGCGTGTTGGAGGCATTGTTCGGCATGACGCGAGCACGCCCCCGCGCACGCACGATAAAACGCCGGAACAACGTGGTGACTAATTGCAAAACTTAGGCTCTACGAAATCGGCCGATTTCGACTATTTTATTTTTTGTATTTTTTGATTTGGCTCAAACTTTGTGGGGGCCTTCCTTAGGACCAAATAAGCTATTTTGTGTCATTGGTTCACCCATACAAGTCTCCATACAATTTTGGCAGCTGTCCATACAAAAAATGGTATGTAAATATTCAAACAGCTGTAACCTTTGAGTGAATTTTCTGATCAATTTGGTGTCTTCGGCAAAGTTGTAGGTATTGTTGAGGACTTTTGAGAAAAAAATAGGTACACGGAAAAAAATTGCAGATTTTTTTATCAACTTTTTTTTCACTAAAACTCAATTTCCCAAAATAAATTTTATTTTTTTTCGAGATTTTTTTGATATGTTTTAGGGGACAAAAATCTGCAACTTTTGAGCCATTAAGAAACATGGTCAAAAAATCTGCCACCGAGTTATGATTTTTTGAAAAACAGTGATTTTTGGAAAAAAATCGAAGTTTCATGCAAAAACAAGTTTGACATTATTTTTTAATGCAAAAGTGAATTTGCAATCGAAAAGTACTTTACAGATTTTTTGATAAAGGGCTCCGTTTTCAAGATATAGCCACCGAAAGTTTGATTTTAGCGAAATATTTGCAATTTTTCAATTTTTGAAAATAGTGACCTATAAAATTGTCTAAGAGACATTGAAGATTGGACCTCGGGTTGCTGAGATAGAGCCGCTTTAAGAAAAAGAAACACGAAAATTGAAGTAATCTCATCAAAATAACCCACCATATTCTAATGACGATATCTCAGCAACTAATGGTCCTATTATCAATGTTAAAACATGAAACATACGTAAAATTTTCCGATCTTTTCGAAAAAAATATTTGGAAAAAAATTAAATCAAGACCAGCATTTTAAATGGGCGTAATATTCAATGTTTGGCCCTTTTAAAGTGTTAGTCTTGATTTAAAATTTTTCAAAGTATTTTTTTTGAAAAGATCGACAATTTTTACGAATGTTTCATCACTGAAAATCGAACCATTAGTTGCTGAGATATCGACATTGGAAAATGGTTGGTTGTTTAGGTGAGACTTTAAAAACTTCAATTTTCGTGTTTCTTTTTCTTAAAGCGGCTGTCAAATTTGTTTTTGCATGAAATTACGATTTTTTCCAAAAATCACTATTTTTACAAAAAAATTATAACTCGGCGGCAGATTTTTTGACCATACTTCTCTATAGCTCAAAAGTTGCGGGGTTTTGTCCCCTAAAACATATAAAAAATCTCGAAAATAAAAAAAATTATATTTTGGGAAATTGAATTCTTGTGAAAAAAGTTGATTAAAAAATCTGCAATTTTTTTTCTTGTGCCTATTTTTTTCTCAATAGTCCTCAACAATACCTACAACTTTGCCGAAGACACCCAATTGATCATAAAATTCACTCAAAAGCTACAGCTTTTTAAATATTTACGAGCCATTTTTGTATGGACAGCTGCCAAAATTGTATGGAGACTTATATGGATGAACGGAACCAATGACACAAAATAGCTTATTTGGTCATAGGAAGGCCCCACAGAGTTTGAGCCATATCAAAAATACAAATAATATCCATTTCCGGTTTTTTTCGCTCCTAAAGTTTAATTCAGATCTAGATTACCTCCTTGCCCTGATATACAGTGTAAACAATTACAATTACAATTTTGGTAGAGAATTGCTCATTTGCCATGAGAAATATTTTTTTATTCTCTTATTTTGAACACCAAATTCGGTTTCTGAGAGCCAACAAAATACTAAGAGTTAAGTCAACTCAAATGCTTAAAAAAGAACATAGGGGAAATATGCCCATTTTAAGTCTAATAAGCGGTCGTGTTTGAATGATGCTGGATAATCTGGATTGTTCCTTGAAATTCACTAAAACCAAGTACACCAACCTGTAGAGCAACTTTTGTGCACATTTCTGTTCATTTTCACTTTTATTGAAAGTTATGCTATTCCTTTTACAAGCATTTAAAAAAAAATATTTCAAAAATGCATTCTAATCAGTCGAGTGCATGGGGCCACGCCCATTTTTCTATTTTCAGCTTAGTTCTTTTTTTCTTCCAGAGCTCTTCTGAGTCTGCTTAGTGCTGCCAAAATTTACGAAATTTTAAGTGAACACTCACGAAAAGTAGCATTTATAGCGAAAGTTTCCTGGCAGCACTTACTCACTTCAACAGGCGTTGCACCAGCATGTTGGTGGTGTTGGTGACCACCCTTTGTTCTTTATTTGCCTTGGCTCCTCGCTCGGCTTCCTTCAGCCTTCGATTGGAATGGATATTCAAATTTCAAACGTCAGAAGACTTAGCGCGTTTGTTTTTTTGGTGGTGCTTGCTAAGTATTTCCATTTTTCGGGATTGTTTTTCAAGTGAGTGACTAAGTAATGGTCAAAAGAACATGTTGCCGGTAGTTGGAAGCAATTTTATATCTTAAGCGCTTTGAAATCGTTAGCGCAAGTGAAAAGCTATTGATGGCGACTTTCGTTAAGCAGTTAACCTCTGATCTTGCGTGTGGATGTGTGTGCCACCAAAATGATGAGAAATAGTCTCGCAAAATAGAAATTATGATCAAAAGTGCATTAAATTTGAACTTTTTGGCCAGTAAATGGCATAAATTTGCGTGCTTACTCGAGGCGGTGCTGTTGCTGGTAAGTTTATAGCCTAAATAGTATTTTTGGAGCTTTATCGACCATCAAACACTCCATATGACGAAGATAGGTGTTTGATTGGAAAGGGTATATTTCCCCTATTTGTTTGTAAATGAAAATAATGGGAAAACTTGCTTCACCTTTTTCATGGATAATTATTTAAAAGTATCGTAAATCGAGGTGACTTTGACAGGATGAAGTAGTTTTCAATATGTTTTGAAAAGTTTCAAAAGTTAAGCAAAAAAACAATAGGCTTTTTAAATACTCTTAGTGTCATGTTTTTCTCAGTGAAAATGAGTTCGAAACTGAAGTCCGCTTTCAGATTCTGCATTACACAACTCGACATTTTTTGAAATTGATTTCAGTAAACGCTTCAGATTCGTCAAGGTATGATAGATTTGGGCTCCCACGATAAAAAAAATTGTAAATTTCGGGTACAAATGGTATGAAACCATCTTAAGCAACCATTTATTGAAAATGTTATGATGAATTTTGTTCAAACTTACATACACCTTTTTGTTTAAATATCTTCGAATATATATAAATTTTATTAGAAGTTAATAAACTTAGTGAAAACAAAAATTTAAAAGTATTTTTTCTGTACAAACATTGAAGGAACCATTACTAATGATCAATTTTACTTTATACATTTAATAATTTTTTAGCACTGGAAAGTACAACTTTTATAAAAAAGTGTCCCCTTGGTTCATGCATTAAAATATGTTTGTATGCAGATTTTTGCTCCAAGAACTACTTTCGACCTCATGTCTTTCGACAATTTGTCACACATCCGGTTAAAACAGCTGACCCAAATCACCTCACGTGTCTCGATTCACCCCAGTTTGCGAATAGCTTAATAAATTTCATCTAACACATCTCTTACCATATTTCGAAAACGCTTCCGCACTCTTCTTCATCCCAGCTGGAGAAACCAACTCCGGTATCGTAACAACCGGGACCGTTGTCCGGCTGTCCGGCAAGCTCGGAGTCATCACTGCTTGGCTGTCCACGCACAACTATTGCACCTCCCCTGTCTAGTAACAACTGATGAAGAATGCGCTGACCGTGCTGCGTCCAGGGCAAACCCCTTTTGAAATAGATAAGCCACTTAGATTGGTGTTCAGACGGATTATCCCCCCGCGGTGAAGTGGCACAAGCAAATACGCGGAATAGCTCGCTGTTGCACTCGCGTGTTTACCGGATAGTTCTGGATTAAGACTGTATATTTACTTTGATAAGAGTGGGGTCAAATTCGATTTCAAATCAATTAAAAGAGTGGTGCGCATGACTTGCGCTAGACAGATGAGATGCCATTAAAAGCCATTTTATGAACATTTGAAACAATTTAACCTGCCCAGATTAGCTAAGTAGATTATAAACTATACTAACTCCAATTCAACACGTGGTGCGAAAACAGATCCCACGCGCGTCAGACACAAACAATGGCGAAACAATTTGCACTAAAACCCGATCGTTAAGCTGATAGTCGTTTTCCTGTACTTCTACACTGGTCAGACGCTCTGGGTGACGATTATCAGTTACAGCTCCATCTTCACCAGGAAACTTCCATTACCGGTCACTCGGTCGAACCACTACACCAAATGGTGACAGTAAACATTGTGGACTAATAAGTAGTCCAAACAGCGCTAAGTTAAGTTCGCACTTGATGAGTCAATAATCAGGCTCGGATGATGGCTCTGGGATCAGCAAAAGTTAATAATAATATTCCACCGAATTGTGGAGTGTGTCTTTGTGCTGGAGCAATATTTGCCCGCATTTAAAGCAAAAAACTGGTCTGAACATGTACAGGAATTTCCGAAATTGCATCATTTGCAATCACTCAATCAATATTATTTGAGTTGATGTTGGAAGATGTTGAAGATTACTTAGTGGTATTATAAAATTCAAAAGAATTTCTTTAGCAAATCTAATTACATTTGTTTAATTGTCTCTCCAATCTATCCTTTCCTCAAAACTCTGAAAATGTAAAATTGTGTTTAATGTTATTTATATTTGAACGAAACATTTTGAAATAACATGACATGTAGCCAAATATTATAATATTAGTGATTTATAAAATATATTTTAACTTTTTTCACGAAACATTTAAAAACCATGTATTTTTTTGGTGGAATCATAGTGTCAAAAGTTTGATTCAAAATACCTTGAAATTATGCCGGCAGATTTTGTGCGGCATAATCCAAGTCTGATACATATCATACTTTCCCATAATTTCTCTGCCGACCAGCGAATATTGGATTGCATATGAGCAACTCTCTACGAAATCGGCCGATTTCGACCATTTTTATTTTTTGTATTTTTTTATTTGGCTCAAACTTTGTGGGGGCCTTCCCTATGACCAAATAAGCTATTTGCGTCATTGGTTCACCCATACAAGTCTCCATACAATTTTGGCTGCTGTCCATACAAAAATGGTATGTAAATATTCAAACAGCTGTAACTTTTGAGTGAATTTTCTGATCAATTTGGTGTCTTCGGCAAAGTTGTAGGTATTGTTGAGGACTTTTGAGAAAAAAATAGGTACACGGAAAAAAATTGCAGATTTTTTTATCAACTTTTTTTTACTAAAACTCAATTTCCCTAAATAAATATTTTTTGATTTTCGAGATTTTTTTGATATGTTTTAGGGGACAAAAATCCGCAACTTTTGAGTCATAGAGAAACATGGTCAAAAAATCTGCCACCGAGTTATGATTTTTTGAAAAACAGTGATTTTTGGAAAAAAATCGAAGTTTCATGCAAAAACAAGTTTGACATTATTTTTTAATGCAAAAGTGAATTTGCAATCGAAAAGTACTTTACAGATTTTTTGATAAAGGGCTCCGTTTTCAAGATATAGCCACCGAAAGTTTGATTTTAGCGAAATTTTTGCAGTTTTTCGATTTAAAAAAAATTGTGACCATGAGTGACAATTTCTCAAACAATTTTATTTGAAAAGTTCAGAAAATTTGCTATAAAATTGTCTAAGAGACATTGAAGATTGGACCTCGGGTTGCTGAGATAGAGCCGCTTTAAGAAAAAGAAACACGGAAATTCAAGTTTTCTAAGTCTCACCAAAACAACCCACCATTTTCTAATGTCGATATCTCAGCAATTAATGGTCCGATTTTCAATGTTAATATATGAAACATTCGTGAAATTTTCCGATCTCTTCGAAAAAAATACTTTGAAAATTTTTAAATCAAGGCTAGCATTTTAAATGGGCGTAATATTCAATATTTGGCCCTTTTAAAATGTTAGTCTTGATTTTAAAAATTTCAAAAATAACTTCAAATTTGTTTTTGCATGAAATTTGGATTTTTTTTTCCAAAAATCACTATTTTTCAAAAATTCATAACTTGGCGGCAGATTTTTTGACCATGTTTCTCGATAGCTCAAAAGTTGCGGATTTTTGTCCCCTAAAACATATCAAAAAATCTCGAAAATCAAAAAATACGTATTTTGGGAAATTGAGTTTTAGTGAAAAAAAAGTTGATAAAAAAATCTGCAATTTTTTTTTCCGTGTACCTATTTTTTTTCTCAAAAGTCCTCAACAATACCTACAACTTTGCCGAAGACACCAAATTGATCAGAAAATTCAGTCAAAAGTTACAGCTGTTTGAATATTTACATACCATTTTTGTATGGACAGCAGCCAAAATTGTATGGAGACTTGTATGGGTGAACCAATGACATAAAATAGCTTATTTGGACATAGGGAAGGCCCCCACAAAGTTTGAGCCAAATCAAAAAATTCAAATAAAAACCATTTCCGGTTTTGGTAGAGAATTGCTCATATCAATTAGACTAAAAGCATCAAAAATTAAATTAAAATTATTAAATTCAGTTTGAATGGTTCAAAAGTCTAACTGAAAATTGTTTTTTTGAGTTTTGTAAATTCATAACAATAACACAATACAAAACTTTAAAACATAACTATCAAAATACAACTCAAATTGACACTTAATGTGTAACTGAATTAGTTTTTTTAGTTATTATTGTTACGGAAAATATAGCAATTTTTTTAAACTTTTCACTAAATACAAATTTTTTAGTCCCGCCCGTGTGGACTCACAATCCAGAGGTCGCCGGTTCGAATCCCGCGGCGGGCGCTCTAAAATTCTTTGTGTAAATATGGGTATTCGGCGCCGTCGCTCCGTGCCATACTTTCATACACTTGGGAGCCCAGGGCGGCGAAGTCCTTGAAGATAAAAGGAAGACACTAGTGGTTGGTACTAGCAATGGTGGCCGACAGCTATAAAGTCAACTTCGTTTTTCTTCATTAAATACATTCCAGATCCAGAACTATTCGCAAAGAACCAAATGCTTGGGCCATCTCCTACACAAATCACAACTTGAAAACACCCGAGTTATCACTACCTTCTCAAAAAAAAACCGAAGGTCAACAAATTTGCCACGCGACCAAAAAGTGTGAACAAAAATCAAATGTTACACTCGACTTTACTTCCGCTCGCGCCGACTAAGATTTTGATAAAACCCGATCGATTGCCGTCCAACGCGACTTGTACCGGCCAACTGAGCTTTGGCGCCGGCGAAAGCGCACTCTATATAAAAGACCGCACCGGCGACGAACCCGAAGAATCAAACAACAATGGGCCATTCGCGCGACGCAACGGCAACAACCACAATACACCTGCGATCGGCGACGGAAGAGGTAATACTGATAAATCTTTGTACTGATGGCACTGTGAAAAAAAGGTACATTTTCATCAAAATACTGCAACTGAAAAAAAACGTTAAGAAATTTTGAACATTTAATTTCTTCAAAAGTATATTTTTTTAAAATTTTAATCAAAACAGAACAAAACCTAGAACAAATAGAACTGCTACTACAATATCTTTTTTAACTGTTCACAAGACACAGCAGCACAGCTCGTGATGGCTCGTGAGCACTGATAAAATAATTCAACTCATCGATCCGCGACAGACACTCTGACGAGCAGCAGCACATCATCGTGGTTTAGACGTCGTTGTCGTCGTAGTAGGCTGGCGACGTTCGTGTGGTGGTCGCTCGTGGAAGTCGTCGTTTTCGATCATTTTTCAGCAGCCGAAATTAGGGACCAGTTGGACAAGCAAGCGGTGATTATTTTTTGAGTCGTTACAGTGGTTGCTGTCTCCTACAGTTGCTATTTATTATTAAAATGTATCGCTGGTTGTTTTGTTTTATTATTATTTGAAGGAATTCAACGAAGCGCGATATTCTATCTTATCCAAAGAAAGGCACAAGTTTAGGTCGGTACACATTGTATGAAATACATACGGTGGAAGTCATCTTACACCCAAACATGAACAGCCAAATCCTCTTACAAGCTCTGAAAAAAAAGTTTTGCAACTCGTTAAATACAATTTGTTAGCGATTCCAGAAAATACTCTTTGAGTTGATTTTTTTCAGTGAAACGTTTGTTCTCCCCCTGGAATGTGATTTGCCGTCAAGTTTAGTGTCAAACCCCAAAACAGTATTATGCAAAGTTGATTTTTTCGATACATTTGTGGAAAAGTTGAATTTTTCAACACTGCAATGGAAAGTTAAAAGTAATTTTCAGTTCTGTTATGTTTGGTAGATCGTTTCATCATTCGAGAATGACAGAAAAGTAAGTACAGTCCAGACATGATTGTCGGAAGGCCTTGAAACAAAAATCACTTCGTATAATCGAATCATCAAAAATACGTTGTTTTTGGTTTGATTTTTGAGCTTGTTGATTGGGATTTAGTATTCTAAAATCCAAGATGGCAGCTTTTCCGTGTTTGACAGATTGCCAAACTTGCAAAATTGTTTGCGGCTAACTCGCAAACAAAGCAAAATGTATGCAGGCTGACGTTTCTGCAAACAATTGCAGGCAATCTGTCAAACTGTCAAAAAGTGCGAGTTTGTTTGCTTGTCATAGTATAATAGCTCCTTGAAAATCTTAATTGTTATGCTTTATTTGTCTTTATTACGGTTGCTCAGTTTTTTTTATTCCATTTTACTAATCTTTTTCAACATCGAACTTTCTGTTCTTGGTTTTAAATTAATTGGAATAACAGTGCTTTACACCTTCTTTTGTATTGTGGATTTAGCTCGTAGCTGGATTTTCTGGCATCTTCCCACGGTCATTGGAAACGGTCGTGGATAGACCTAGGGGATCCCAGTTGGAGTGAAAAAATTCAATTTGTAGAAAAATTTTGGATTAAAATTTTGTTTTTTTATCACTTCTCCGACATCAGGAATAATTGTTGGTACAAGCTCGCAATTTTTTTATTCGGTCGGAAAAATATTATTTTTCTTGAAAATACTTTCATTTTTAATCACATGATCACCCCTAATTCTGGCTCGGTGCCGCCATCATGCGACCGCGTGCTCCGTTTGTTTGTCAACAAAGCTGCAGCTGGATGGTGAGACGAAGTGAGGGGAAGAGATTTTGACATTTTTATGCCCGCATCTGGCCCGCCGCCTATTTCGTCGGTCGTTGAGTCACCGGTCGTTTCGAGCGACCGAGTCCAGCTAGGAACTGATCGTACAATAAATTTTGTCAAAAGCAAACCCTGAAAAATCTTTTTTTTTCAACGTAGAAATTCGAGGTTAAGTTTTAGAAGAATTCCAGATAGGCGTTTAGCACCGTACCAGGGATGGAATAATCACAAAAAATTAAATTTCGCTTGCGAGCTTTCTTCACCCGCGAAAGCGAGGAGAGGCAAATCAAGCAAAAGAAAATCGCTCCGATATTTCCCTAAAAAAATCAATCTGTTGATGATGTTTTGTGAATTTCCTTGTCATCACCATTTAAAATTATTTATTTCACTTTGTTTACAACCATTGTCCTGCTACAAATAGTGACATAGTGACATTTGTAAACATTCAACAAACTTATTGCCTCCACAGTAGCGTGGCTCACGGATATATGAAAAAGACAAAAGTGTTCAATTTCGAACGCCTCGACCGGAATTTTGTAGCAATATGGCCCCAGAACATAACCTGAAATTTTGAGCGTATTTGGTTAAGGTTTAGTACTTCCACCATTGACCTGAAGTTAGTATGGAACTTCTAAAAATTTATTATAGGAAATTTTCACTTTTAACCTCTTCATAGAGAAAGTTACCCAAAACCCAATCAAAATTTCCTATTCTCAGGTTTCTTATAGTTTTTGATCCGGGGAACAACTTTGTAGAACATCGCAAAGCGCTAGTAATTGATCCCGAAAAGATACAGGATATTTTTTGGAGTACGGAAACAAAATTCAACGTTCTCTAAAAATTTGTCTGTATCTTTCCGGGATTAATTCCTAGCGCTTTGCGATGTTCTACAAAGTTGTTCCCCAGATCAAAACCTATGAGAAACCTCTATTCTGAAAAAAATCATACGGCATAGGAAAACTTTCTCGAAGAAGAGTTAAAAAGTTGAAAATAAATTAAATTTATTGAAATTTCTTTATAACTTCAGATTAAGAGTGGAACTAGGGGGTGTACAGAGTTAAAGTTTTTACTGTTCGTCGATATATTGACGCAGATATCAATATACTAGTCAATACTTTAACGAAAATTTGAGTGAGCATTCCCACCGTGCACTTTTCAACCTTGAGTTGACAGATGGTAAACAACAACATTGTTTTTGGCGGATAAAAAAAAATGGACAAAAATAAGTGTAGGCGGAACACAGATTGTACGCGATCGGAACACAGATTTAAAAACGGTTCCGGAACATTCCGGTTTCAGTTCGACCATTCCTGGAACCTGGAAGAGCGAGCATTTCCACTTGCAGCGATGGAAAAATGGTGGTTATGTATGACCGGTGTGTCCGATACTGTCAACCGGGAGGCCAGGTGTAGGTCCATTCCTCCACCGTGGTAGATTACTGAGTAACCGGGAATAAATGCTTTCCGGAGCACCTGCCAGCTATCGATGACGATTTAAAGAAGGCGGACTTAAGACGACGCAGCTGGGAGTGGTGGCAACGGCGTCTAAAAGCACCAACAGGAAGAGATTCCTTGAGGAAAGTTCTTCCGAATCATCCCACTTTATTTCCTCAAACCAGCTGACGGCACCGCATGTGGTCACTAGGAAGCGACGCGTACCGAGTCAAAGAACCAGGGCATATCCGAACTATGGTTCTTCTCTTTGTGTATCTTCCCGCAGGTTAGATGAATATCAATAAAAGAAAACTGTAAAATTGATGCATCGTGGTGTGAAAAACACGGGTCAAATAGGCGAGCGATGTGGGGATCGGTTCTAGGATGAACGGAAGGCGAGGGTGAGTGCCTTTATCACGAGCGTCACAACCACAACCAGAACTACTTCCGTGGAGGTTTCGATGACTACGGAGGCCTGCAATCAAGGTGGCAATTGATAATTCAATGGTCCCCTTTGGACCTTTAGATGACCGCGGTGGCATGGAATGCGCTGGTCATCAGAGCCTTCCCGAAGAGTACCTATACGTTGTCTCAGCAAGTGCGTCGGAGTGCAAATAAAACGATATTCGTGTGTGTGTGTGTGTGTGTGTGTGTGTGTGTGTGTGTGTGTGTGTGTGTGTGTGTGTGTGTTTGTCCAAAAAAAACAGATCGGTTGCAGTTTATTTTTCGACACTATTACCATCAAGAATAAAGCATTATCACATTATCAAATCACCAGTAGGTTTATCTGTCCATTCCTCCTCCGAGACCATAGATCCACTCGCTGAATTCTTCAATCGTTCAGGCCATCTCGAACAATTTAACCTAAAAATACGGGAATCTTTCAACAACTCATGACCAAACATGATTCTCAAGCAACTCACCTCCGGGCAGCATAACAACGGTCTAGGAATATTAATTTAACTTTTGATTCACCAGTTAGTTTTGTCCTAATTCTCCAACATCCGGCAGAATCACCATGACTGCGTTCCTTCCACTCCTTGGTCAAACACTCTCCTTCCTCACCACCTACCCGGATATTTTCGGTGCCGCAAGATGTCGTTGCGGCCGGGTGACCATCAACCGTAAACGCTGCCAACAACCGGCTTGGAGGTTGCCGTCACCGATTCCGTGGGTTTTTCAGTACCTTTGCATGACGTTGCGAATTGTTTATTTTGTTTTGGTTTGATTTCATCTGACATTTCAACAGATTAAGGTTCCTAGATCATGGTAGGATCTCGTCAATATATTAACGAAATGTCGATGCGTTGACCAAGTATTTTAATATGTTAATAGTATACTGACCTATCTGTCCGACCCCTAGGAGTGGAACAACTAAACATTAACAAAATGCGCTCAAAATTTCAGGCTAGCTTCTGCGGTTATAATGCTACAAAATTTCGGTCGAGGCGTTCGAAATTGAACACTTTTGTCTTTTTCATATATCCTGAGTCCACAGCTTCACAATGATTTTGCATAAAATTGATGTCAAAGAAGCTCCACCCGGTTGTCCTCCGAGCAGTTAATAAGTGTTTCGGTTTAAATTTTTAGCACTTTTACGCGAAAACAAAACGCTCTTATACACACGGTGGCTGCCAAATTTATTTGTCCAAGTGATTGTCACAGAAAATGCGCGAAGATGACAGAAAATTTGATTCTCCTCCGGATAGGACAGTTAATGCATAGTTGTCGTAACGAATTAGGGTACGTTTGTGTTAAAAGTTAGTAAATTTGACGCAAGATTACCGTGACGGCGGATTCTTACAGGAAGTTACTTTGAAGTTAAAAAAAAAGTGCCAAAATATTCAAGGGCCACAGTATCGATATCGAAGTGTTGGTTCAACATCCCCTATGTGTGATCTATACCTGCCTTGATTTTTTTTTATAAACCGAACGAAACCTAGGTTAACGGGTATCTGTAGGCTCTTCAATGATTCCAGGATTACATCAGTAAGTGGACACTTCAGTTTTACTAAGCTGATAATCATGGCTAGATTAAAAATGAATCAAGGTTTTATGTTTTACCCTGGTTAATATTATTGTACCATTGAAAGATAAAAGGGCTTTTCTGGAGTTTTTTTTTTTGAAAAGGTCCTATAAACCAAATTTTCATTTTTTGCTGTTTGGGTGTTTTTGAATACCCCTGACTCAAGGTGGTTCTTAAAACACCCAAAAAGCAAAAATTTAAAATTTGGTTTATAGGACCTTTAAAAAAAAAAACTCCAGTTTTGTTAATTTGATTTGGTTAACCGCGGTGGATTTTCTTGAAATAATTCGAACTGTCAAAAATCCACCAAAGCATCTACCACATTGATCGCACAAAAATCTGTGGTAGAAAAGTATCCACCGGTAGATGCTTTGGTGAATTTTTGATAGTTCGAATTATTCCAAGAAAATCTTCATCAAATTTCTAAAACTGATGATTTATAGGAAAGACCCGAACTTTTTTTTCATAAATGATTCAGTTTACACACTAGTTTTGCCTTCCTCACCTCAATGAGGAAAGGCTATAGAGCTATCTACGTGCGTATGTATTGCGTGTACGTACACGAAAAAAAGTGAGGTTAAATTTTGTCCGGCCAGCAACATCAAATGGTACGCTAGTGTGCGTACGCGAAACGTCATAAATCTCTATAACAAACAAATGTCTGTGAGTGTGTCTGGATGTGAGTCCGTGCACCGAAAAATATGCACACGATTATCTCCGGATTGGCTGAACCGATTTCGACCGTTTTGGTCTCATTCGATCCGTCTTGGGGTCCCACAAGACCCTAGTTAATATTATGAAGTTTAGTAAAGTATTTCAAAAGTTATGCTAAAAAAACGATTTCGAATAAAGAAGAAGATTGTAAAAAGAGTGGTTTTTGTAATAAAACCCGTCATGCTATACATTTTTATAAAGGTATTTAAAAGACCTTTCCAACGAGCCCAAAACGTTGATGTTCTGAAAATCCTATCAAAAGTTATAAGCACTTAAGTGTTATTTATGCACCTTTTTGGAGGCCGGATCTTAAATATTTGAATGAAAACGTTGTCCGGATCCACCATGCGACCAGTCTTTGTATAGGTAATCAAAAGACCTTTCCAATGAGCCTAAACCGTTGAAAATCTGACAACCCTATCAAAAGATATAACCACTTAAGTGTTATTTATATACTTTTTTAGGCCGGATATTAGATATTTTGATAAAAATAAGTCTTATTTATACTCTTTTTTGAGGCTCTGTAGTGTATTAACTTTATGAATGTAAGGAAGACACCACCCACCTAAGGTGGATTAAGCAACGTTTTTTACAGAATTCGGTAGTTGAAAAATCGGTAAACCATCTGTCAAAATGAATAAAGTTTTATCGAATTTCGGTTACACGATGAACAATAAATAATGAACTGCATTACCGAATTTCGGTAACTTTTTACCGAATCGGGTAAATTTCAGATTACCGAACTGTTCAGCAGTTAAAAAATCTAAGTGTGTATACACAATAAACCATATGGTATAAAAAATTGAAAAATAATAATTTCTGTTTGACCTAGCTGTCCCTCAGCCCCTTTCAATTTATATTTAAGCACTACAGTTCTAAAAATAACATTAAACCGCAGAGATTACCAAGATTTCGCTGGGCAAAAATATCAGTCATTGACATTAGCTCAAAGGGTCGACCACGTATGCACTCTTGCTTGATGATTGTGTGACTAATCAAAACCACTCTGGGATAACTCATGCTGATTAGCAATTCTTCTTTCTGAAACATCTAAGGTCTTTATTCTTTTTCAATGTGCAGGTCATCAAATTCGTGATGTTAGAGCTTTCCTAGGTATTACAGACAATTTCCTCAAAAAAAAAAACTGTATTTATTAAATTTGTCGTAAACTTTTTCTAAGATCAAAGAAGTTATTTTGCATCATTAGTTCGTCCGTACAAGTCTCCGCACAATGTTTGTATAGCTGTCCTTACAAAAATTGTATTTTTAAATATTCTAAAATCTTACATTTCAACAGGGTCAAAATCTGTGTCTTGTTTTTCACACATTCGAGCGTTTTTTCTTTCCAAAATTTAGAACCAACACAAAATGTGTTTGCCAATCAGTCGTTATCTAAACCATACTTTGCCACGAATCAGTGGAAAAGTACGGTCCATTATTTTAACTTCACTTGAACCCGTCCGTGGACAGCTGTCCAGATATCGCCCCACTGGGGAACATCCTGTTTGAATACCAAGACGAAATCAATATCGTTTATGAATTGAATATTCTAATCTCTTCAACGTCAATTAGCATTGTTCCGTTTTATTACGCTTCAACACCCATCGGGAGGAAGAATCTGGTGATAGGTCGCGTGTGCCAATGACTCTTAATTAAAAGCAAGATCTCCTGGCTGCCTTATCAATCAATGGTCTCTTACCTTCACCGATTGTCGTCGTCGGTGGCTCCGCGTCCGGCGTCAGCAGCCCGTTGTCCTCATTCTGGGGCAAATTCCGATACATTTTGGCGTCACTCTTGTCCATCGGAACGGCACTATATCTTTTCGAGGGGGTCTGGGAACCACTTTCACACAACCGGCCACTGGCAGAATCTAAGTCCTAATCGGGTTCGCTTCGACTTGAGCGAAAGAGGTGCCGCGCGCGGAACCACGTTAAGCCCAGCCCGCCTTATCAAATCGCGCCCGTTATCGCGAGTTACGTTCTTTTATCGGGCCCCATTTTCGAGAGCCTTGCGCTTGGGCCGAGCTGCCCTTAGAGGTGGTGTCTATTAAAACTCAACCTAGAGACTATAACTTAATCACCGACCACATCCTCCGGCTTCGAGTCCCGACTGCACTTGGAAATAGTATCATCATTGTAGAGGTTGGAGCAAAAACTATTTTTATCGCAAATTTACGGTCCAACAACGGCGTTGTTTACATTTTGAACACTAAGCCAGCTGACTTAGCGCTTTAAGCCGCGGCGGCAGTAACGGGGACACATCCATGGAAATTATCTCCACTACACACAAAAACATGCTTCTTTTTTTTTGTTATCAGCAAAACACGCGAGTTACGACGACAGCCACAAAAAAAACACTCTCCCGCGCAAATGAAACTGTAAACAAGCAGAACCAGCTGACAACGACGCGGAAATCAGCTGTTTTTTGACGTTTGAGCGTGGGTGGCGCATGCGCGTGGAAAAAAAATAAAACAAATGTGGTGAGTTTTGTTTGTTTGGGTGTGGTGAATAACTGTAAAATGCGCAAAATGAACGGGGTTAGGGTTCGTTGGAAAGATTCATTCGTCTTCTCGATGCATACTTGCAGGAGAAATTAGTAACAGGGGCACAGTTGAAATAACTGAGTTCGAATCAAGTCCGTCCCATATGTAATTTCGTCAATTTTGAGGTAACGATGCAGTTTGGTTCGAAATCATGTGAACTATCAGAAAACTCAATAAAATTTAGAGGAAATATACCCATTTTAATCACCCTAAGCCGTTCGACCAATTCTCATCACTTTTGCTGTTTTCCGCTATTAAATCAACATTTTCAGATGTAGTAACAATGGAGAGTTGCTTGCTCACTTTTATTTAAGCTATTTATTACTTTGGAACAGTCAAAAACACTTCATGAAAGTTGTTTTCAGTTGTATTCATGATCAAAGTGCTGATAGGCTGATAATAGAAATAGGCTGAGAAAGGGCGGAGTTCCCCTAATACTTTGTTCCAGAAAAACGAAGAAAATCTACTTTTTCGTGAAATTCTAACTCGTAGCATTTTGGGTGGGACAAATTTGATTTGCATTTTCTCGGCTTGCTGTTTTTACATATGGGACGGACTAGATTAGAGCGGCAGTGAATGAAATGGTAAATAATAAACACGAACTTTTTCAAACATTATCACTCGGCAAAAATGTGAAATAAAGACACAAATGAGTGGTTCTCTACGGTTTCACAAATTGACTTTGCTAAGTATTGTTTGATTTGGATGAAGCTTTGTCTATGCATTCCCTGTGTCAAAATAAGTCATTTTGACAAAATGGATATGTAAATGTATACAATTCTATATCTTGAGAAGGAATTTTCAGATTGATTTGGTGTGTTCGGCAAAGATGTAGGTCACGGTTCAAAATAATTCCAGAAAAATAAATACACGGAAATAAATATCGTTTTTTTAATCAAACTTAGTATGACTAAAATGTTATTGGGGTTCTAAGACCAACTATGGTCCTAGGTCCTAGATCATCTATGGTCCTCTTGGAACGAGCTGTCAAGTAGGATGCCTTCGGTCAAGAAGGGCCCCACTGTTATTTTTGAAGAAAAAAAATTGATTAAAAATCCATTTTAAATCCCGAGCGGTCGTAAAAAGGGTCATTGTAGAAAAATAATCTTTATCGCTGCGAACAGTAAAATCACCAATATAAGCTTAGTCAGAACACCGAATATACAAATATTTAATAATCCTGCAATGGAAAAAATCAAAGAAAATAGATTCAAAAAATTGAAAATTCCATAAATGAAAATTCGAAACTTTGTATGACTAAAATGTTATTGGGGTCCTAAGACCAACTATGGTCCTAGGTCCTAGATCATCTATGGTCCTCTTGGAACGAGCTGTCAAGTAGGATGCCTTCGGTCAAGAAGGGCCACACTGTTATTTTTGAAGAAAAAAAATGATTAAAATCCATTTTAAATCCCGAGCGGTCGTAAAAAGGGTCATTGTAGAAAAATAATCTTTATCGCTGCGAACAGTAAAATCACCAATATAAGCTTAGTCAGAACAACGAATATACAAATATTTAATAATCCTGCAATAGAAAAAAATTGAAAATTCCATAAATGAAAATTCGAAAATCAAGGATTTTTCATCTTTTTTTTCGTTTTTTTTGGTTACAGGATTCTTTTCTGTTAATTTTCAAAATTCTTCTAAACATACTATTTTCAAGGTTTAGTTACTTTTCGGTATAAATTTTCTATATAGGTTAAGTTTTTCAGTTTATTATCAATTATAATGCTTTTGTGGTCGTCAAAAGTTCAATGTATCAATGTCTCAATTAACTACCACTGAAAAAGTCCTAAAATGCATGTCATCCTATATCACAATCCCTAGTTTCACACATCACAAAATTAGCGAATATTTGCGACCGATCCAAACATTTTTCGCCGTAAACTTTCGGAGCGATAACAAGCTACTGACCCAAATTGTGGCCACAATCTATTCTCAACCGTAAAGTAATAACCATCCCATGCTTGTCTAAATAATGCAAGAAAGGCGATTACACTTTATTTGGATTACAAATTACTGTACTATCATTGGATGCAATAAAATCACTGAATAAACTACGACTACTAAACAACTAAAACTGCTATTACGAACCGCTAAGTGGACAATTCGGTGCACGCAACATTCTGCAAAATCTCTTATCAGTTAGGAAATTGTCACTGAAACAGTGACTCTCAGGCTAGCCGAGATCTGACAAGATGCCATAATGGCGACGCCCGCTGCTATAAAACGGAAAATCGTTTATTTTTGCGGCGCACACTTCGCGTGTCGAATCAGCATTTACGGACCATAGTTTGGAGGTTGTGACAACACAAACGTAACCTGTGGTGCTGTAAACATATACGACCGGGCTTGCGATTTCAATTATCGCGCGCCATAATGGCCACTGTCGGTACGAGGCGCGTTGACTAAATCCCAATGATATAGACAAGTTCCCAGGTGGAGGTATCAGTTGGAGTCAGAACGATCCCGTGAATCGAGTGATGCAACAGGTCGTTGGCGCGCGGTTGGGTGCGCAGTTGGGAAAGGGCAGTTTGGCGAGATAAATTAATATATTGCTAGTACAGCTGAAACGGTGAACCTTTAGTGTGCTGTGTTGAGACGGCGCAGTAAGAGCCGCGTGAAACCCATTCGTCGGAAGGGAATTGTCAATTTTTCACTCGCGAAAAAACAGTGTCAATTTGCGTGTACGGGGAAGTACGGAAGAACGGCTGGAGATTAGAGATCGTCATTGTATTTGCATTTTAATTTATTGGCCGTCTGGTCTCGACTGTTCCGATGCAGATGTCGTAGACTGCCGTTTGAACTGGGTTTTCCTGTGTTTGCGCTAGTGTCTCGTCAAGTGTAGAACTAACATGACCAAAGAGTTTATCCTCACCGAAAAGGAGCTCTACCCGAGCCACCAGGTTCCGGAAGGTGAGTTATTGTGTGTTAAATATTTGCTCGAAGAGCATGTTTCATTCATTTCATACATAATCGAAAAATATTAGGTAAAGATTGTGAAACAAAATTACAAAATCTCTCCCAAACTCTCAAAAGAGATTCAACGAGTTAATAATAGGAAGTGTATTCAATTCCATCGGGCACCATATATTGACACCATTCCTAAAAATAACCTTTTCATCAAAATTTTGAAAAAGAGCGAAAGAGCCGTTCAAAGGAGCGGCTTTTTTATGAGCGAACGAAAATGAGCGGCTCCTAAAAAAGAGTGGTTTCGCCCACCTCTAGTTTGAAATCTGACAGCTTGCCTACACTGTGTACATTTTTTGCAAGTGTGTCTCGTTGAAAATGTGTGTGCGTGTGCGTTTGTTATACTTGCGAATGTGTGATTCAAACCTTTTTTCCGAAAATCTTGAAAATGATATTTTGAGCTTCCATTCTACCGTTATTTTAAAAATTGTGTGTTTAGTTTTCATTCTACCGATATTTCACGAAAGATACACAAGGTCTCTTTTGATATTTTTTCTCTCAATGCGAGCTCAATCAAAATTTTGATGAAGATTTTTTCATCGCACTAAAACCTCGAGTGTGTGACACCAACTGTTGTCAAACGAACGGGGTCACTTTATAGTTTGACACCCCTTGTACAAGGAGTTCACACACACACTATCAAACGTTTGTTTTGATAGTGTGCGTAGCACCATGTAAAAAGTGACAGTTCGTCTCTTTTTAGTTTGACTTTGACCAACCAACGGGGTACAAACTAAAAAAGTGTCAAACGAAGTAGTAACCAACCACCGGAGGTTGAGTGTACCAGTTTTTTATGACTATTGTTAACATTACGTGCAAAGATATTTGCTTTGCCGGCCACAATGTAGTGTTATCGGGAAGCTGTCGGTATTCGTTTTCATCGCCGTAAGAATTGTAAAAGCTAATGACCCAATTGTCATGGCGAGATAAAGCCATTTCTAGAAGCAATGTATCCGCTTCAAACCGGATTGACTACTGCTGATAAGTTAACTCATAGTCATGTTATAGAGTGGTTTCCCGTCTCTGTTGTTGGTCAGTTATGTTAAATAATGTATAAACAACTCCTGGCGGTTTCAACTGATTTGACCCAAAAATTGAAAGACAGGCATAAAAAAACCAGAAAAAAACTCAATCACACGCACGCTATCACGACAAACATACAACAAGCTTCAACTGCTCAAAATGGAAACATAAACATCATTCTTTCTCACTAAATGTCAGTCCTACACGCTGATAGAAATAAACTGTTTTGGGTGACTGTTACACGATCAACACAAGTTGTCGTCTTCATTCATTTTAATACAGGTACACTAGAAATTTGTCAAAAATAATACTTCAATCTAAAGCCCACTTTTTCTCCACCCGCAGATTCCGACCTGGACTACCGGGAACAATTTCCCGACATACGACCCCTGATCCGGCGCCAGTTCAGCGGCATTTGGACGCGCGAGAATGCCATCCGACGATTCCCGGTCCTCCAGTGGGGCCCGCAGTACACGCTAAAGAAGCTAGCGTCGGATGCGATCGCCGGCATTACTGTCGGGTTGACGTCGATCCCGCAGAGCATCGCGTACGCCGTGGTCGCCAACCTGGAGCCCCAGTACGGGCTGTACTCGAACTTTATGGGTTCGTTTGTGTACGCGTTCTTTGGCAGCGTGAAGGAGATCACGATCGCACCCACCGCCATTATGGCGCTGATGGTCCAGCACAAGGTGCTCCAGCTGGGACCGGCGGGGGCCATTTTGGCGTCGTTCCTGTCCGGATGTATCATCCTGCTGCTCGGATTACTCAACTTTGGCTTTGTGGTGCAGTTTATCTCGATGCCGGTTATTACGGGCTTTATAACGGCTGCCGCGATCACGATCATGAGCAGCCAGATCAAATCGTTGATGGGAATCTCCAGCGCAGGGCGGTCCAGCTCGTTCGTGGACTCGTGGGCAAATGTGTTTGAGAATGTGGGACAGACGCGGCTGTGGGACGCACTGCTCGGGTTCGGCACGTTGGCCATCTTGATCTTTATTACGGTAAAATTTCCTAAAATAAAAGTGACCATCAAATTAAACTATTCTTATTTTTTAGCTGATCAAAGGCCGAGGTTCAGGACGATGGCGAAGCTTTACCAACAATCTGAATCTGCTACGAAACGCCCTGGTCGTGATTGGCGGTGGAGTGCTAGCCTACGGGTTTGCCACGCGCGATCTGCAGCCGTTCCGGTTGACCGGCAAGGTCGCGTCCGGATTTCCCACGGTAGAACTACCTCCGTTCTCTACGACCTTTAAGGACGAGTTCTACGACTTCCCACGGATGTTACACATCCTTGGCTCTTCGGTGATCGCGATCCCAATGATCTCGATCCTCGAGGTCGTTTCCATCGGGAAGGCCTTCACCAAGGGCAAGCCTGTGGACGCTACCCAGGAAATGATCGCACTCGGACTTTGCAACATTGCTGGGTCATTTACGTCGTCGATCCCAACGACGGCGTCCTTCGCCCGAACTGCGATCAACAGTAGCAGCGGAGTTCGGACACCGTTCGGTGGAGTGTTCACCGGTATTCTGGTCCTGTCAGCTCTCGGTCTACTCACCGATTGGTTCTACTACATCCCGAAGGCAACCCTTGCAGCGGTCATCATCGCCGCAATGGTCTTCATGATCGAGTACCGCGCCGTAGCGGAAATGTGGCGCATCAAGCGAATCGACATTATTCCCTTCCTGGTAACCGTCGTTTCGTGTCTCTTTGCCGGCCTCGAGTACGGAATACTCATAGGAATCGGCGTAAATCTCTGCTTTCTGCTGTATCTAATATCGCGCCCCCGAATCGACCATCGAACGATCAAAATCAACTCGACCAACGCGCTCATCCTGCGACCCACGAACGACCTGGCCTTCTCGTCGGCCGAATACCTGCGCGATCGAATAATCCGGATGGCGTCGGAACACGCCGCGGACGTGGTGGTGATCGACGGAGAGCTTATCAAATACGTGGACTCGACGGTGGTGAAGAACCTGTCCGGAACGGTGACCGATTTGAACGCCCAAGGTCGGGATGTGCTGCTGTGGAGGTGGAACCGAGAGGTGCAGTACTCGCTGTATCGGTACAGGAAGGACCAATTTATGCCGCTGTTTCGAGCGGATGGTAACGAGGAAGCGATGATACGCGAGTGGAAGAGTCCGCCGTTTGGGGAAGGGAGCGTTTAACGGAAATGTTGGGTGGTAATGGAGGCTAGTGGCATGATGTGATATTAGAATTGAGGTAGAATTCATTGCAAATACAAAGATGAATTGGAATCCTGATAAATGGAATGATGTTCAATGTCATCCTCATTCGATCTGTAAAGATCCGAAACCGAAAAAAATATCGAAGGGTATTTTAGCTAGTTCAATTGCAGTAGTTCAATAATGAAATAATAATGATGAATAAAAAACACAATTTTCAACTATTGATTCAATCAAAGAATTTCCTTTTTGCCTTCCTCACTTTAAGCGGTATACGCACTTCGGAAGGAACCGGTCAAGAAAAAAATCAAATGGGCAGCAGCGGCAGCGCAAGCAAGTCAGAGAGGGTGAAGAAAAGCCCCAAGAAATCGCTCCCTCTCCTTTGTTCTGCTGTTCGTAGAGCTGTTTCTTGACCCCTTTCCTTCCGATCTCCATACTAGCCTTTACTGAGGAAAGGCTATAAAATCACTCGAAAAACGAACTTTTTAGTTAGACCTCCTAGACCTACCTTCATTTGTACATATCGACTCAAAATCACCAGCTGAGCAAATGTCTGTGTGTTTGGCTGTATGTAGACTTGTGTACCAAATCAATGTCACTGGAATATCTTGTCACAGGCTCAACCGATTTTGGCCGGAATGGTTTTAATCGATCCGTCTTAACGTTCCCTAAGTTGCTATTTAAATTCATGAGGTTTTATCATGTATTTTAAAAGTTATGTTAAAACACTGTTTCATATTAAATTAAAATTATGGTAAAAAGGGTGTTTTTTTCATGAAACCCTCACACAGTGTTGCGATTTTGAGCGCTCATCCGCTCATGAGCGAGCATTTTTCGCTCATTCGTGAGGAGGAGCGCGACGTGAGCTAGCTCACGTTTGCTCATGCTCGTGTTTGCTCATTTATTTTATGAGCAAAAATGCTCATTGCTCGCGCTCGCGCTCATTTTTGCTCTTTGAGCAAATGAGCGGTATTTTTTTACCTGTACCGGGTAAACGATAATATTTTTTTTTTTCAGCAGAGCTCCGAGGTTGTTTTATTTTAATGGAGGCGTGAATAGGCAAATCTTAATAATATTGGATGAAGTTATTTTTCATAAATTTTGTTTTGAAGCTTGTTTTGGAGTCAGAGTAAAGGTGTTACATTAAGATCTTTACTCAGTAAAAAAAATACACAGTTAGATTACATCTGGGAAGGGGTACATCTTTTATGTTAGTAAAATGCGTAAATTTATTCTGAAAATGTGTAATTTTACCACTTTTCTGGCGTAATGCCACACAGAAAAAAAAATCCGGTAAATTTACATCATTAATGATGTACCAAAAGTGCACGTCATTAATTCGCAATTCGCAATTCGCAATTTTCAGTGTAAGAACGGGCCTTGACCGATCTTATGCACCAGGTTTCCGACGAACACGCACTGCCCTTACACCTACATCTCACCCTTGCTCTGAGTCAGTACGAGCAGCACGCTAGAACACGCTTTGAGTGTTCGTGCCAGGCATGCACACCTTCTTTTCCGGTTACGCATTTTAACTCGGCCGGGGGTGGTACATTAAGTAGGGTTTGATGTAAGTATAAGCGCCTAACTATTTAAAGTGTGCCTAACAACTTTCATTAAAGCAAAAACTGTTTTATTTTTAGTTTGAATTCAAAAACTAATTGTTATTTACTGTGTATTGTTTTCTCCTGAAATCTTCCCTATTGTTGAGTCGTGTTTATCTGTTGCTATTTCTTTTGTCGCGGTGTTTTGTTACAATATTTTGGTCCTAAGCATTTTATAAAAGTTTTCAAAAGTACAATAGTAATATTTGCGTTAATCCTTTAATCATTTCATAAATTGAGTCAGGGCTCGAACCTCACTTGCTTAAGAAAAAGGTGAAGTTTCAAAACAATGGACAGTGAAAGAAATATACTATGTAAAGAATCAATAGTAAAAGAAAGATAGTAATTTATGAAGAAGATAAAGAAATTAACAATAGTTAATGAAAAGAGATAACAAACAAGCTTAGATTATTGTTATGATGGGCAATTTACAGGGAAGATGAGAAATTATTGAAATAGATAAATAAAGAAAAGGCACATGATAAACAAAATTGACATCGCTGCCAAATTAAGGGAAAGCAGACAGTTTGTTGCAGCAGCATCAATTAGTAAAATAGAGTGGAAAAGCGTTGAGAAATAAGAGAATCAAATAAGTAAAATCGAAATCAAATGGAGGATAGTAAACAGAAGCTGCGTTAGAGAATCAGTGAAACAAAATTAACAGAATATAGATGATAGATGAAAACGGAAAGAAGAGAAACCCCGTTGTGTGATGTTTCAGGTACATCCACAGCAGTTGACTCAACATACTGCGAATCAAAACAATACCGTCTACAATCACAAATTACTTCCCTTTCCCACATTGTCGCGCCCCTTTCTTCTAGCCGTCTCGACTCTGACCCTCGCTGGTCAAAGGTTTACGATCCGTTTCCACAGGCCACCAGCTAGGTCATCATGAAAACCAAGCCAACGTGGAGGTAAGAAAATAGGACACTTGCAAGGAACCAGAGCTATACTGTCCTGATCAAGAAAGATCTAACAGGACTACGGACGTAGTCAGTGACGCTCCTTCCAGGATGTTCCTCGCCTGAGCGTCAACTGAAGGGATATCATCAGAATCATTCGCACTTGGCCTGCCAAAAGTGCACGTCATTAATGATGCGAATTTACATCAGTTTCAACTGAAATTTAAATGTCATCCGATGTAAACGTTCCGAACAAAAAGGGCCACATAAACATGTAAATTTCCGATGAAATCTACGTAAATTTACCCAAGCTCAAAATTTTTTTACCCCGTTGAATCTAGAATCTGATGTAATTTTCAAAAACTTTTGTTAGCCAGATGTAGCTTTACTTTTTACTAATGACAAAAAATGGTTGAAAGTTTGAATCAGATTCTAAATTCAACGGAGTAACAAAATGGGATAAAACAACTGCGACGTCTAAAATTTAGACTTACCCGTGACTTTAGTTTGTAATATTCCTTGTTAGCTTGACGATGAAGAAACCCTGTTCTATCGTATTTGTAATCATTGGACCATTCTGCGCAGCATACAGCAAGTCCTGAAAATGTACAAAGTTGAGTTTTTTGAACGGTAATGTAGATGTTAGGATGTAACAAAATACTTGCTGCTTGTAACCTCTCCGCAGGCCATCTCCGCCGTAGATTTTCCTTCCTGGACCTGGTGTTGAACATGTCCGACCCAGTTTGCTTGGATGAGATTATTCCAGCAATGAAGCGCCCATCAGCTTTTCTGTTCTGCCGACGCCCTGCACCAGGATCAGATTCTGGCTCGTCTGATCGCTGCCCCCGGGAGCTGCTTCTGTTGATGGTCTTTGAGGTCATGTTGATGGGACCATGAAGGACAGATGAGATAGAGAGAGAGAGAAAGAGAAGCAACAATCGAACATCTATTAGTAATTTCACTACGGGACACTGTGCTACAACTCACCACTTTAAATATTGGCACGACCTATTGCTGCCTGTGCTAGATTCTGTATTATCCTGGCTCTACTATTGCCGTCACCGCCGAACGGATTGTCCACCGTTTAAATCAAGCAAAACATTGTAAAACGGCCATTGTCATTTTTCAAAACATTGAGAAAAACAAGAAAGAAATTTGCGATTAGTTTTTCAATTCATATTTCAAACCAATTAAGCAAAGTGCGAAAATAATTTACACAATATGTGTAAAAATGGTATAGTTATGCATCCTTAAACTAAATTTGGTGGAAAAATTGATTTATTTCGATAAAATGAATTAAAAAAAGAACATTAGCCCCGGTCGATAGTTTCACCCGTGTTCGATCGTATTGAGCCCTTTGCGTTTTAGCGCCTTTGTAAACATTGGCAGTTTCATTTTCCACTTGGGCCCCGGTCCAAACACGATGACAGTTTGTTTTTGTTGTTCTTTTGTTTATTGGTCTGGGAGGCCAAATCAAAACAGATTCAGCTTTGCTGATTGGACTTTTGCAAGTAACGTAATTTTATTAGTTTTTTAAGCTGTTTTTCACTTTTCGCGGCCAGTTCTAAGGCATTTTTGTGTGAAATAGATACCTGATCGCGATATTGAAGTGTGCATAATCGAAGAGCACGAATTTTCCTGTCATGGTTACCCCGGAGACAACCCACGGTAAGATTTTCTATCATTTGAGATTCGTCGATGTTATTTGATTATTCTTCACTTAATTTTAGCTGTGCCACTGCCAATATGTTTTCGCTGCAAGAGGCCCACGATCTTTTTAATCGTCGTGGAACGAGTGAGAATGTTTCGTCGGTTTTGGAGCCCAAGCTGAACTTATTGTATCGTGTGAAGTACGTTCAAAATCTACGTCCGTAGCATCGACGGCATCACGGAATCGGCCACAAAGGCGGGGACTAAGACACCAGCATCGATGCCGCAAAATTACTTGGCTGTTTTGGACGAACTGCTGAATGCTTTTTACCGGGTGGTGGCTTTGATTGCATGAGCGGCTCAACCGGGGAAAAGTGTACCTTCAGTGCAAAGTGCTTTGGGCAGTTTCGTCGGAACGAGCTAACCTGAAACGACCGAATAGTGCGACACGAAATAGCAAACCGGAGAAATTTACCCGGCAATTAATGACTTGGTGCAAGTGAATGTGATTTTCTAATAGAATAATTTAAAACACGTTTAAATGAGCAGCTATCTAAAAGAATCGTGATGTTACACGTATTGACGAGGTAGGAATTAACCAGAAATACACAAGAAACCTTATTTTGATTAAAAATCGTTAGTTTTGATAATTTAAAACAAAAGGCCAAACTTCGTTTCGATCTTTGTTTTGAACAACATTGTGTTTGTCCCTGAGACGATCACGTGTTCGAAATCAAAACAACTCAGTTTCCACATTGGACCTTTGCAGCAAAGGGTCTATTTGGAAGTAGAAAATAAACAAAACGTAATAAACTTTGGCCTTTTGCAAAAAATGATTTTTTTCACATAAAAATATGTTTTATATGCATTTCTCGATATGTAGTGATAGATAAAGACTAAAGACACGGTTTGCACCAAAAATCCCGTTTGTTTACACTTTTGACTTAGGTCGTTTTACAATGTTTTGCTTGAAATGATCGTCACCAACGAACGGATTGTCCACCGGAAAATCCAGCATCAGACGCGGCCCACGGTATAAACCTGAGGCAAAACTTACTTGTTCTGAAATCATCCACTTTTTGCAGAACAAAAAAACAACGCCGACCGTGTCCGGAGTCAAAAGTATGGTCCTCCCCAATCGCTTCCATCCTACAGGTTTTTTCTCCGTTACCGTTTCTCCGAAAACTTACAACAAACTGACTGCTAAGAAAATTTCACTACTAAACCGTCTAGACCCGATCACGGAAACTTCGCAACAATCGTAGTAGGCAAAGGAAAAGCGCAATCGTAAAGGAAAAAAATATAATCGCAGCAGGCGGCACAGCGGCACAGACCTCCTAAATGTTTATAAACAAAGCTTGACGTTTTGGCAAGTTTGCCCCGTAAAAAATTTGACAGTTCTCGACCTGACGAAACACCCTACGAAATCGGGTAATCAAAATCAACCAACCAGTTGCCGATTTAGTCGGGATGCGTCAGGAGTAAGATTTTTAGTTGCCCTACGAATAGACCGACTAAATTGGGTTGAATCAGATTTCCTTTTTTTCACAGACTAAATCGGTAAAAAATCGGTTGTTTTTATAACCGATTTTCCACCAGACGCTTATGTAAAGATTACAAAGAAGTCTGTTGCCCGGTCAGCCGATTCGTTGGCCAACGAATCGGCCGAAACCACCCGACTAGACTCGACTAAGTTATGCGAATTGTCGGATTTTTTTTACGGGGTGGCAGAGGTTGGCAGTCAATGATATTAAATGTTGATAGACCGGTTAAAGAAATGTTATGAGTTTTGTCGGAGTTCAATCAACCCAATATAGGGTAGCTGTACATTCAACATGAAATCAATATTTAAATTTCAAAACCACCGTTTTTTTTTTCT
Source organism: Culex quinquefasciatus (assembly GCF_015732765.1). NCBI lineage: Eukaryota > Metazoa > Arthropoda > Insecta > Diptera > Culicidae > Culex > Culex quinquefasciatus. The sequence continues at coordinate 24,709,268 of NC_051861.1, read as the reverse complement.
TAATTTGTAGCAACAAAAAGCATTTTTTAATTTGTTTGCTATACTTTATATGTAACTCAACCAATCTTGTGGAAATTTCATAACTTAATTTGTAATTGTATTTCATTCTCTACAGTAATATGTTGTTTTATTTGTAGCGATAGCCTGTTAGTTAAATGTGTGCATCAGGCCATTTTAGCCAAACTTGAGCTCAAATTCGAATAGCTTATTGCCTTTTAAAATACCTTTTTTCAATACATCATAACCGCCGTCTTGAATTTAAAAAAGTCTAAATCACTTTACTGCCCCCCTGTTCGTTCGCATTAATGTCCAATATGAATTTCCATCACTTTTGAGTTATTAATTCAGTTTGGTTCAAAATCGTGTGCTTTTTCAGAAAACATAAATATCCAGTACAAACTTTGTTCTAGAAATCTCGAGGAACTCCTAACTTGCGTTTTTCTCAGCTTACTGTTTTTGCATATGGGACATATATGGGAACATAATCAGTTTAGCGTATTTTAGGGATCAAACTTAAGCTCAACAATCAAAAGTAAGACAAAAAAAAAATATGTTTGTGATTCGATTATCTGAAGTGAAGTTTTTCCAAGCCTTCGGTTAATCGAGTCTGGACTGTAATATTAGTATTTAGTTTTTTTTTTTTTATTTCAAATGAGATACTTTCAAACTTTACAAAAATATGTTTGAGCTGCGTTTATACCATACCATTTTCAATACTTGTTTTAAAATTCCATAACATATTTGAGACCTATTTGTAGATATGCGAGCCACTATGCTTAAAATATCTCAAGAGAAAAACAAGACGATCTTATGTATTTTTATTGATGTTTTAAATATTCACAAATTGTATCTTCTATGAGATATTTAAAAAAATTCAGAAATTTCGTCCAAACTCCAGCGTTGCTTAGAAATCGACACGAAAGCTCTTGCACCCACTTTTGGGTAAAGCCTCGGTCTCTGCTTATCTTAACTATTATTAAGGTAATGCCGATTAATTCGAAAATATTTATATTTTCAACTCTGACTGTAGGTCTCCAATATGATTTGACCCTTGCGAATCCAATTTGTTATTCAAAAACATAGTTAATGAAAATAAGCTATTCCAATTAATATATAAAAATGTTGCTAAGTGTTCCACTGATATGCTGCGCCTTAAGGTGGAAGCCGTTGATCAGTTTCGAAGAAAATTGATCATCACTTTAAAATATTCTGTATTAAATTCAATTCAACGAATTTCTGCACCAAAATGAATCAGCATGTGCAAGTTGTTGCCTTCTTGAAGCAACTGAAAGAACAACAACTTGACAACTTATTGAAGAAATTTTGTCAAAACATTGAAAGCGACACAAAGTTTATATCTTTTAACGAAAAATCATCACAATGATGGAAGTCTTCACGTTAAGCAAAAAATCTAACAAGGATTGAAAAACAAAAACTATCTCAAAAACAAAAAATGATTCAATTCACGATACTTCCAAAGTGAGCGCTCCGTGAGCGAAAAATGAGCGCGAGCGCGAGCGTGGGGCAAAGGCGAGCAGAAAAAATCGGAGCAAACGTGAGCGTGGGCAAACGTGAGCTAGCTCGCGCAGCGCTCCTCCTCACTGTGGGATAGAAGATTGCGCTATCCCTGTACCCGGCCAACTGTCAGTAGTGAGTGCCGTTGCGCATCACACCCTTACCAAAAATCATGATTTTTTGAGTTCCAAATCCCACTTTTCATACGAATTTTTCAGTTCAACCCATATAACCATTTTTATGGTTGTAGTACCTGAACTCAAAAAATCGTATGAAAAGTGGGATTTGGAACTCAAAAAATCATGATTTTTGGTAAGGGTGCAGGCTAGCAGTGGTGTGAGTGACTTCCGTCAACAGTGGGTTCTCTAGAGTTATCTACGTGCGCATGTATTGCGTATACGTACACGAAAAAGATTGAGGTTAAATTTTGTACCCGCCAGCAAAACAAATGGTGTGCTAGTGTGCGTGAGCTCGGTCTTAGATAACTCTCTTGGATCTGTCAAACCCTCGCGTGCTAAACACACACTGCTGGGGGCTTCTCGTCGAAGCCGGACGCACAATTGGCGATCCTGCCAGGTTTTTCACTTTTTTCAGTGAAAAATAATATTCTGGAGAAAAACGGTTCTGCCCTACGAGAAGCCCTCAACAGTGTTGAAAAAGTGTAAGTGCTTTGAGCAACGGTGGTGGAGAGTACACGGCGCTGGGTACTCTTTCTGTTAGAGGAAGGGTAAGTAGATTTTCTGTGTATTTTGATGCTGTGAAACAGCGTGGCTTAGCAACTGGACTCCTGGCCATTTTGCAGAGGATTTTCCCTGCAGTGTATTGTTTTGAGGTGGATGGAAGATGGCTATTAGAATATTGACAGATCCACTTCTTGAGTTTGGGAAGGAAGCTATGGAATCCTCTGAAAATACGGCACACATTTTGTTGACATTTTTTTTATCAATCTCGATGGCAGGCAAAATAAGCCATGCATCAACGCTGATTGATCTAACGACAGTTGACCCAAATTGCCTTCAGCAAGACCGATTTATCGAGTGTATGCCAGGGTGCAAGATTTTCTGGTTCACGGGAGGTGGTAAGAGATAACGCAAGAATTTAATGGGTCTTAGAGATGAAGACGCTTAGAGCAGATCCAGCTTGTGTGACGTTCCTTGGTGGAACGTCAACAAATAGACGGCGAGAAGTGGTCCGCCAAACCCCAGTGAGACGCTTGGGGCAGATCCTGCTTGTGTGACATTCCTTGGTGGAACGTCAACAAGTAGAAGGCGAGAAGTGGTCCGCCAAACCCCGGTGAGGCGCTTGGGGCAGATCCAGCTTGTGTGACGTTCCTTGGTGGAACGTCAACAAGTAGAAGGCAAGAAGTGGTCCGCCAAACCCCAGTGAGACGCTTGGGGCAGATCCTGCTTGTGTGACGTTCCTTGGTTGGAACGTCAACAAGTAGAAGGCGAGAAGTGGTCCGCCAAACCCCAGTGAGACGCTTGGGGCAGATCCTGCTTGTTTGGCGTTCCTTGGTGGAACGTCAACAAGTAGAAGGCGAGAAGTGGTCCGCCAAACCCCGGTGAGACGCTCATGCTTGTGTGGCGTTCCATGGTGAAACGTCAACAAGTAGAAGGCGAGAAGTGGCTTGCCAAATCCCAGTAAGACGCTTGGGACAGATCCTGCATTTGTGGTGTACCTTGTAGGATCGCCAACATGTAAAAGGCGAGTGATTAGAGATCTGAACCGGTGATGTGAAAGATCAATCGTGATAAACTCTCGCCTATAAGCCCTGCAAAAATGAATGCATTTGTATGCGTGCGACCGACTGTACGTACACAGCAAGTTCGTGTGCGTGTCTCTCCAGATGAGCCAGTGATGAGGTATTGTTCGTCGATGTGCTGAGCTTGCGACATTAGTGAGCAAGCAGAGCATTATTTGGTAGCGAAGGCAAAACAAAAAATATGATGAGAAATGCTACGAAGTACGCATCCATGATAGTGTGATAGTGACGATTTACCATGTCTGGCCATGTGTCGACACTTCTTGTGTTGACATGTAGGAGGAGAGTGCAAACCACGATGAAACTGATTGCACTGAAAAAAAAAACTGGTAATTTGTGGAATGGTCTGATTTTGTTTTATTCGCAAGAAAGAAAGAATATAAAAATCATCAAAATCATTAAGATGCTACGAGGCGAAAACCAAAAAAGAAATTGCTACTAGTAGGGGACACTTGCCAGAGTCGCTGATGTAGGGGCAAGCGTGGTTGCCTCTTACTCCAGTTTGCCTGGGTTCAATCCCAATCGACCCCGGTGGGCATTTTCGAGACGAGATTTGACTAGTATTATCTTCCGTAAAAAAGGAGAAGTACATATCGGTCCCAACCTATTTTTAAGGTTATCCTTAGGTCAGTATTGTCGCTCTGGCACTAAATCGAACTGAGCGATTTCCACTCTCGCCGCGCTTTTTCTCTCCGCCTTTTTCTGTCTAGCCTAATTCGGTATTACTCGATCAGTGTGTAAGCCAAGTTTGTTGTGAATTCTCCATCTTGTTTTGATTGGCGAAAACTTATGTCGATGGATTTTAGCTGATTTAATTAAAAACGAAAGGAAATAAATGTACTTTTTTTACTTGCATAAATGGCCAACATCATCATCTAAAACCTACGACAACAACACGCAAGCACTGATTCTATTTAGTTAGACAAAAAATGCGGAGAGAAAAAGTGCGGCGAGAGTGGAAATCGCTCGTTTCGGTTTGGTGCCAGAGCGACAAAATGTTTTTCAATGACGTTTAACCTCGCGTTCAACACAACATCTCGTTGCACTCAAAATTAGAGTTGATCAGTTTGCGGAGCGTAGTGTCAGATAAGTCGCCGCGAAAATTCGATTTATTTCCGAAACCACAATACATGTGGGAATAGTCTTTTTGGTATAGCTGTAGCAGCGGCGGCGAGAGCAAGCCAGAGAGGGTGAAGAGATGCCCCAAGAAATCGCTCCCTCTCCTTTGTTCAGCTGTTCGTAAAGCTTGACTTTTTTGCTTCCGAACTCCTTAAGGGTACAAAGCCTTAAGGGTACAAAGAGGTACCAGACCGAGACTGCTTCGCTAGAGTCGCTGGTTTGCAGTTGGATTCTAGCCTGTTCGAGTCCTGGTGTGGAAGGGTGATAGGTTTAAAAGAGGCTTAGATTGATTCAACATTTAAGCCTTTGAACACTTTTGGCAAATGTTGCCGAATGGTTACACTATCCACTTTGTAGGCGGATGATCATTGGTTCGATTCCCACCTGCTCCAACCTTCTATCGGATGGGGAAGTAAAACCTCGGTCTCGTCCTAGGTTTTTTATTAGGCTGCTATGTAATTCCAGGTTTGGGAGTCGTCTCCCTGCTATAAAGACAAACATCACACCAAACCAAGCCTGCTCCGGTGGAATCGCTGGCGGCGCAATCCATCCAATCCAATCCACTCGCAATCTAAAGGTCGTCAGTTCGAACCCTGAGTGGAAGGTTCATTAAAGTAGAAAGAGGTTTGGGTGCCCTCCCCATTCAAGACTTTGGACTTCTAGGTTCAAGCAGAAACTTGCAATAGACCACAAAAGACCTGGGGGTCGTTTAAGTGGAAGGTTTGTTTGGTTTGCCTTTGAACACCAAGAGCCGACTAAGGATTTTGTAATACAGACCGTTAAGACCTAAGCTGGATAACGAATAATTTGATATTTTGGTGATCCTTGTATAAATGGTTCAAGAAGGACAAGATTTCTGCATTCATAATTCTTCCTCACATAGTCAATGTCTAGGAAAGCAAAACGACATATCGGGAGATGTGATGCGCACATAATAATAAGAGAATATCATAACTTCTTTGGTGGAAATAAAAATTATAAGAATTCAAAAGGAAAGCGAGCAAAGGATCGTCATGTGTTAAGACTCATAGATGAAGTGTGCCCATGATGCCCTTTAAGTGGTACTAAATACCCATTTACTCGGTGATCATCTAAAGTCATAATTTTGCCTAGTATCAGGAGGTGATAGGAGTAGACCAGTGTTTCTCAACCGGTGAGGAATTCCCCCCCCTAAGGGAAAAATTCTGGTAGTATTTATATCGCATTTTAAGTATTTTTTTAATCCTTACTTTTTTTCAAATATTTTTTTATCTTTTTTGTATTGCATTGATTCAAACACGAGACCCCTAGATTTTTTATTTCGAGGAGCAGTGGTTGTAATCCAATTGTTTAATTTTAAAGATTTAAAATATTTTTTTTAACTTGAACAATACAACATTTTTTACGTATTTTTTTTAAATGTGTTAAGGCTTAATTCCAGTACAGTTTTGTTGAATTTAGCATAGAATATTTATGAACAAAAATATATTTTTTTAAATAAAACCATGAGCATTAATTCAATCAGGAACAGTTTATTTCATTTCATTGTTCAGTTTATTTCACAAATTAAAAATTTATGTTTTTAAATACATATATATATTTTTTTTTTGCTTTTGAATGATAACGTTAACATTGAATCCAAGATTATGTTTGATTATTATAATTATTTTTTTTTTTCAAAATTCTAGGGGGAATGAAGGTCTTGAAAATAAGGAAGGGGGGGGGGAATGGAACGATAAAGGTTGAGAACGACTGGAGTAGACAAACCAGTAAGAGGTTAGTTTGAGTCGATCAATGGTGATGATTCGCACTCTTACCCATAAATAAATCTCGCAGTTTCCACAAGTTATCAGATGGACAATTGCTAAAAATGAGCATGACATTGAATCAACAGAAGGTTAAAAAAAATAAACTTGGAAGCGACAGCTGTTCGTTTTCCCGTTTTGTTTCAGATGAAACCACTTGGCTAGAAATACTTATTATTCTAATGGCTCTTCTCGGAGTGGAATAGACTCATCAGGAACAGAGTTGGATATAAGAGTGATCAGAATTGAGGGCGTTGGATTGATCCCAACTTTCACAAATCATTCTGATAACTAGGATTTAGATTGGTGCAAGGACGAATAGGATGTCGTTATTTGGAATAGAGAGTTAAAGGTAGAGAATTATTTAAGGAAATTCATTTGCACAATATTCAGACTGGAAAATGTGTAGCAAAATTTTGCTTTCAATAGTTTTTAATCAAATTACTGTGGGTATTATTTTTAAGAGCAGAAGGGGGATGTGGGATAGAAGATTGCGCTATCCCTGTACCCGGCCAACTGTCAGTAGTGAGTGCCGTTGCGCATCAGGCTAGCAGTGGTGTGAGTGACTTCCGTCAACAGTGGGTTCTCTTGGATCTGTCAAACCTGGGACGGGACGGCTGGATAGAGTCTTCTTATTGAGTGTTTACGTTTGTATTCTTCTTCTGTTTTTTGCAAGAAAATTCGTGTTCGAAAACAAATATCAAGCAATCTGTGATTCAGATAGCTTGACAATTCAAATTTTCTTGATGATGTTTTTCAACTCAGTGCTCAAGCATGTGGATGCCTTGTTGTTTAGTTTCTCCTCGCAGATTTTGTTTTTTGAATTTGGCTGATAAAATTTGCGGTTGGACGTGGGTGGAGAATCCTGAGTTTATATTCCATCGTTTTACGGTGGATCCGTTCATAAGGAGCTGCCGGATACAAATTACTTGAAATGGTTGGCAAATCAAAGAAGAGTCAAAAAATGTTCATTTCTTCAATTTTTAATGTGTTTTTTATATGAAAGATTTTTCATTTTCATTTGGATGTGAAAAATGCAATACGATTTCAATGCGTTTTCTTACATCAATCTAAAAAAATCCCAAAAAAGCCTGCAAGCGAGCCTGCAAGTCATTAAATGGGAGTGGAGATTTTTTTTTATCTGCTCCTGTCGTTGTCCCGTCGCACGCCCTAAGGTGTCAGAATCGAAAGAAATGGCTGGCAAAAATTCAAATTTGTACCAATTCATTCACTTCAAAGAGCATAAAAGTTTGTTTTTCAATTTGGGGCAATGTGTTGAAATAAAAAAGCGTGAAAAAAAATCAAATAGGCTAAACTGTGGCCATTATTTTTGTTTGCTTTTTAAATCCAGTTCTACAATGTTGTTTCTTCACGCCACATTTTAATTTCAAGGGAAGCACAGGTTTAATATTGTTCAATCTAGATGACATTTCTATGTAACGCGCAAAAAAATAACAAGAGATTTAAATGGGCAAAAGGATAGTCGGTTCATGAAATGTATTGTTTTTTCAAATGAAAATGCTGATAAGTCAACATTCGGTGTACGATTGAAATAAATGCCTTTCAATTGAACATATTTTAATCAATCTATTAATGCAATTAACAATTATTTGTGAAATTGATTTAAATTCGTTTTATTTATTTTTTTCAACTCAAATTACAATACTTCTCATTTTCTCCTCATAAGAAAGGACTGGTTTAGGTTGACAGAAGCGGCCATGTTGAAAGTGGTTTAGTTTGACAATAGGTTTTTTTCTCTTTGTTTATCCCATCCCAGGTCGGAGCCGGACGCACACTCACGAATGAGCGAAAAATGAGCGCTCACGAGCGCGTGAGCGCATGAGGATCGCAACACTGTTTGTCATACTGGTCATGTGTAATATAACCACCTGTAACTTTTCTTGAAAAAAAAATCCTGTATTAATATTTTTTTATTTTAAATAGGCCATCTAAACTAATCAAACTCAATATTTTTAATTAACAGGACTTCGGCAGTACGCGGACTATGGGACGGATTACGAGACCACCAATCCCTTGATGCGATCTCGGATCGTTAAGCTAAGAAAGTGCCACATAATTATCAACGACGACACTCGTAGCGTTTGGAAGGCCAAATACGATGTCCAGCCAGTACAGCAACCAGAAGCAGCAAAAACACCGGTAAAATCACTTGCGAAACATGCACATTAGAGTGTAACAAAAATGAATTTTTGGCGGGCATTCCGGGGCTGGTACCGGTGGACATACTGAGCCAGAATCCCACACATGAGCTTGACTGGACTTAACAGGAGCTGCCGCTCCGCCCTTCAATTTTAAATGGGATTTAACCCGTTAACATATTTTTCTTAAAAACATGACTATTTTTGAGACACATTGGCCACCAATGCGTTTACCTTGCGCATCTTTTGGTATATCTAACATTGATGGTCTTCTATTCGATCTATCAGTTTCTCTTAGATTCCAAAATAACCATTTAGTTTTTCTTCAGTTAGTTTTCCTCCAGTTAGTTTTCCATCAGTTATATTAACGGGTTAAATCCCATTTAAAATTGAAGGGCGGAGCGGCAGCTCCTGTTAAGTCCAGTCAAGCTCATGTGTGGGATTCTGGCTCAGTATGTCCACCGGTACCAGCCCCGGAATGCCCGCCAAAAAATCATTTTTGTTACACTCTAATGTGCATGCACTTTGTGAGCAAAAGCATGAGAAAACGTGTACGGGAAAAAAATAACAACATTCCGGTGAGATTCACATTTTTTAATTGTTGGGCTCTACGCCGATGTAGCTGTAAGTTCCCAAACATCGTACAAAAAAAATCCGATTTAATCCCACCTGCGGTGAGATAGAGCCTTTCTTACAAAAGGAAGATAACAAACAAACCAAATGAAATTACACAGATTCGGCAAAAACAGACGGAGCGAGTCTCAAGGTTTTGGAGCGGATCCAAATCCGCTTCGGAAACTCGAAGTGGCACCCCCCTAGGTTCAATATAATATTATTGAAAATTCTCGCCAAATTTAAAAACTAAGAATTTTGACATTAAAAGGACAGATCTAGGGACAGATATAGTTTGTTGGTCGAAATTAAGTAAAAAAAGAAGTTGTCTTTATAGCTGTCAGCCCACAAGTCGGCCACTATTGCTAGTACCAACCAGCAACCTCTGGATTGTGAGTCCAGTGTGCTGTTAAGAATTTAAGAATTTAAGATCATGATTGCTTGTCCAGTGTGCTGTTAAGAATTTAAGAATTTAAGAATTTAAGATCATTGTTGCTTGTTTGTGAACATCCCCTGAAACGTCATTCATGACAGCCATTCATCGGGTCGTTCATTCAGTGCTTGAGTGTGAAAGAGCCAAGACGTAGAATAAATCGCTCTGTTTAATTTAGTAAACCGGTCTCTTCTTTGGTTAATCACACCTAATAAAACACTTACAGCTACATCGGCGTTGAGCCCAACAATTGGGTACTAAAGCCCTATGCCAATTTTTATGTACAACTGTAAAAAACACGATGAAAAACCATTACTGATCACTTTTTTTCATTTTAATGCAAAATTTTTGTTTGACAAGACAACATTTTTTCGATGGATCAACTATGGTCCCCTTGGAACGACCTGTCAAGTAGGAGCTTTTCTGTCAAGAAGGACCACGAGGTTAATTTTCCAACATTGATTTAAAAATACATTTTAAACTCTTCGTGGTCGTACATAGGGTCATTGTACTCAGAAAAATAAGCTTTGTCGCTGTAAACAATAATATCAGCAATCTAAGCTTCATTTTAGGACCCAATTACCGGAAATGTTGTTACTTTTTTCCCGTACACGTTTTCTCATGCAATAGTACATGCTTTTGCTCACATACATACATTGTGTACGTGTTATGAAGCCTGCGATTTTACCATCGGATGTGTTTTACTTTGCAGGGTAATGGGTCCACCCACGGTCGAAAAGGGGCTGTCCGCGGCGGAAAAATTGATGAAGGTGGACTTGAAGGTAGACAACAAGTTACACCTTTGTCACATGCTGCCGCGGACAGCATTTACAGACGAGACATACCGCACTGTGGCCAACACACTAACGTTCTGCGTTCAGCTGAACGTGCTGACCGTGGGCGCAGATGGAGCGAGAAGATAAGCGCTCCGCTGAAGGTGGTAGGAGGGTGGTGCTCATGACCGGGATCTGTGGCGGACAATTCCATAAGAGTCCGTCGCAGATAACGCCAGGTCGTACCATCTTCCTACCAACCATGGTGTACCGGATGCGGCTGGTCTGGTACAGCGAAGGGTGGCGCGTAACGGCAATCTGCCTAGAGAGCTCAACCCCGGCGGGCAAACGCTTCCCAGATGACTCCCACGTCACAATGGAGCATCTGTGGACGCAAGCTCGTGATACCGTCGGGGTTGAGTTCTTGGCGGAAATAAGATCCGTGAACGGCGCGGAATTCAACGCCGTCGCCCTCCTAGCCGGCGTCAGCTTGCGCGACCAGTGAGTATTCTTGACCATTTGTTCAACTCGCTAAAATTTCTAATTGCAAATCAAAAAACTCCACAGACTGCAGTACCCACAGCTACCCACGTGGCGGGAACAACACGAGCTGTGGATCAAGAAGCAGCGCCGTCGGCTGAGCAAACAGTAGAAGTGGCCACAAAAAATCCCATCCCCCCCCCCTTCCTCACCCTACCCATCTTCCCACCCCCTCCCCCCACCCCTCCCACGGCCTTGTTGGCCGGGACAAGCAAACACCATGAGTCTGAGGCGGGAATTTGGCCAGAAGGAAGCCAAGCTCCGTGGTGCCCGATCGGTGAGTATTTGTAGACTAGTTTTTCCTGGAATATAAATACAGCAATTCCCCACGAAAACAGCATGATTCGAAAAAAAAGTTCTCCGATCGAGCTCAATTTTTTTCTGGTGGATCCTTGGCCAAAATATTTTTTTTTTGTTTGGCCATTAGGGTGACCTACGCCGTGTTAGGGTGGTTCGAAAAATGGCAATTTTCGTCGATTTTCGCAAAAACCACTTTTTAAAAAAAATCTAACTCCCCGCCATTTCAACCGATTTTAGCTGTCTTACGCATAATTGTCCCATCAAGTATTTTCCTTCGCGGAATCATTAGTTTTACGAAGCATTGCGAAGCATTGGGATTTGGCGAACAGTATATAATCAACAAAAACTTTAAATAAAGTTTGTACCAGCCTTTTATGCCCCTTTGTTCGCTTTTTGGGTTCTTGAGCAAAAATCGAAAAAAGGCAAATTTCTCAAAAACAACATCTAATTATGCGGTTGAATATAAATGTTCATTGAACAAAAAAAAACTAGTACAGTCGAGACTCGATTAACCAAATTTGTGATACTATTGTTCACAACGATAAAGCTTATTTCTCTAAGTACAATGACCCTTTGAACGACCGCAAAGGATTTAAAATGGATTTTTAATTCAATTTCTAAAAATTCACTTCACGGCCCTTCTTGGCAGAAAACCTTCTATTTGACAGCTCGTTCCAAGGGGACCATAGTATCCATCGAAAAAATGTTGTCTTGTCAATAACTTTTTTTTTGCATAAAAATGACAAAAAAACATTATCAGAAATTGTTTTTAATCATGTTACTTACCGTTGTTCATAAAAATTGAAGAAGGGCTTTACTACCCAATTTACAACATTTTAAATATTTTCGAATAATTAGTTTCTGAAAAAGTTCCCTTTAAAAAATGCGGTATGATGATCTTATTTGACGTCCTTCATAAGACCCCTTGATTGGTCTAAATCACGGGGTACAAACTCAAATTAACTTGCGTGCCAACAATAAATAAAATACGAATGTTGTCAAAAACGATGTCCGTTATCGTCGATTTTTCGTTATTCTCGGCACAAAAAAAATTCAACGGATTGGACGCAAACGAAAGGTTATTAGTTGGGCTTTTAAGGAACAGTTGTTTGATGTTTAAAAAAACAAGCCTAACATTGAACACTTAAAAGCTTACCATTTTACTTTATTTTTCTTTCAGCTTGATGATGCCACCCCGCATAATCAAAAACCATCGGGGGAATAGTCCAAACTATATTACTACTAAAAGAGATGTAGTTACCACATACTTAACCATTATCATATAGTTACGGCACTATACAAAACCATAACGAAACTGATCGTCAAATGATGACGTTTTTATTGAAGTAAATCTAATGATTCTAACTATTTTTGAACTATTTGGGGTACAATAACTTTACACTAAACAGTTCGGATTGTTTAGACAACGTGACTCAACGAAAAAATGTACAAGTCCAAATAGTTCAAACAATTTATCAACTTTATTGAGAACAATATAGCAAAATTCCACAGATTTTAGATTTTTATAGTCAGAACCTGTAAGAACTAAAAACCTACTATAAATGCTATAGTAGAACACAATTGATGGCGGCCACATTTTTTTCGATAAGTTTGTATAATCCAAATAATTTGTCAACTTACATGAAGTAAAATTACTATACACCATACTATTTTGAATTAAAAATTTCTATAAGTCCAAATAGTTCGAACAATATTTCAACAGTATGGAGTACAATTACAGTTTGTTATATAATCCAACTATATGTTAAACGATTGGTACAAAAATTTCAACTTTTATCAAGTAAATTGATCACAGTCGATTCCTCTGGATGATAGAGAACCTTCAACACCCCCACTTCTCCTCAGATTATCAGAAAACTCCCCAAAAGAAGAAAAATGTTACGAGGGCTCATGAAATTGACTTTCACTATTCCAGAAAAAGTAGGCATGCTGTTCTTACCATACACCAAAAATATGTGTACTACATGGTGGACTATTACTGTTCACTATAAAATGAGTCAATTGTTTGGACTACTTGGACTTATCGAAAATACTTGCCCCCGAGCTTGCTCCCTTCTAACACAACATGTCACCAAAACCACTAAAAACCACCAACAGATATAGATCAATCGGATAAGGCGGCAGCAGTTCGGCAGCAACGTAAATAACATCACATATAATGGCGGTAAACATTCACCAACTATCGATAGAACTTAAAAATCAAATTTGATTATATCCGAAGTAGTTATCACAACAATTGTAGGGTTCATTTTTGCGGTCTTTTTAAAGTGTCGGCAAAGTAGTGTCGGTAAAGTAGTTTTTCAGAAACTATATAGGGAATAGTAAATTTTTTGGGCAATGACTATTTGACGTAAAATCCAAGTTTATAAAAATATTTACATATGTATGAAAACCTCGTATAGTTTTCTGCCTAACAACTAATTTCTCATATAGTAAAATCGACCAAAACTATTTTGGGAATGGAATTAATGGTTTGATATATCGTACATATATAGTTGGGCTACAATTTAATGAATAGTAGAGACCATTTGATAAATAGTTGAGTAACTATTTGTCATAAAGTAGTTATATAGTTCATGACTATGCGGGACCCGCTGTAAGAGATGCGGCCTTGGTAATCAGCTGGGCCGGTTTGTGCTCGTGTTCAACTGCGACGCGAAACGTTCGACTTCCTGGCCATGGGCCGTATCTTTGCTGGCTTGTATCAGGTCGGCGCTTGGGGCTGCTTTGACGAGTTCAACCGTCTCGAGTAACGCATGCTGTCTGCCGTCTCGCAGCCGATCCAAACCATCCAGGAGGCACCCAAGTCATCCACCGATATGGCAATCTTCATCACGATGAATCCTGGACGCTGGTCGTTCCGACCTACCGCACAATCTCAAGAATCTGTTCCGCTCGCTCGCGTCGCTGAGTGACGTCTTCCCGAACGTCGGTTACACCCGGGCCGAGATGAAGGACCTCGAGGACGAGAGCCGCAAGGTTTGCGCCGAGAAGTTTTTGGTGCGCGGCGAAGAGCCTCCTCAAGGCGGCGCCTGGGTGGAAAAGGTGAGTTGAGCGTGTTCCCCGCCGGGGGACCAAGCGGCCCTGATTAAAACTAACACATTTCAACCCGATCAGCCCGACATGGACTCGTACGGAACGCAGCGCGTAATCTCCTTCCTGCATCAACTGGTGGAACACAAGGGCTTCTACCGTGCCGGAGACCAGTCCAGGGTTTAGCTCGAACGCATCCATCAAGTTTTTCGGAGCTTGTAACCCGCCGACGGATTCCGGCCGTAAGCCACTGTCCCAATCGCTTCCTGCGTCACGTCTCCATCATCTACGTCCGCTCATGAACAACATCGACGGGTGCGTGTACGTCCATCAGACGATGCACAAAGCAAACGCCCGACTCACGAAGCGCGGTGGCCGCACGATGACCATCAACCACCGGTCCCTATACTTTATTCATCACTTTGTGAAGCTGTACCTCGGAGAAGCGCAGCGCTGCATTCCAAGAACGAGGCGGCGAGGCGAAAAGAAGCAAACCAACTACCATCGTACTGTGCTTAGCGAGTTGGTGCGCGGAATTCTCTCAGCCGGTTGGAGACGTTACACCGTTCCCGTCGGTTGCACCGTCATTCAATGGGTCACGGACTTTAGCCAGCGCCACCAACAGCTGCAAAAGGTGTCCACGCTGGTGTCGCAAGCAGTAGCCAAGAAACTGCAGAGTTTCCCCGTCTGGCGAACGGAGGCGTACATAACGGCCACGCGCCAGCGCGTAGCCCAGGCAAACAGCTGGTCGCTCTAGAACTCACCCTGAACGTGACCATCACCGAGTACGGCTCGATATCCGGGCTGAAGTTGCAGGGTGCCCAGTGCAACAACAATCAGCTGCTGCGGACGTCGGCCATCAAGAACGACGAGATCGGTGACGGAACTACCGGGGTTGTTATTCTTGCCGGGGCGCTATTGGAGCAGACCGAGTCGCTGCTGGACCGATTCGTATTGCCGATGGGTTCGAGCTGGCGGCGCAGTGCGCGATCAAGCATTTTAACTCGATCCGTTCCCGATTTCGCTAGACAGCTCCAAAACCGCTTCCTCTCGTCCTTCGGTCCAAATCCGTACTACGAGACGGCCACCGTGCAGCATCGAAAAACCACAGCGAAGAAACGGAGACGGAGCACACCCGCATCAACGGGGTCACCAACATCAAGTTGACCGGGAACAAGGTGGTGGCGGCCCGGCTCAGCGGCCGCATCGTCTTCCTGCGGCTCGAAACGTACACCCAGGGTCGGCAGATCGACTGGGGATTTACGTCCGCGTACCGGCGCAGTAAGTTTTATCAACTCAATTGTCCAAGGATCAATTTTAACACCTTCCAAAATTTTCAGCGCACATTCGCACAGGTACCTTAAGCATGTTCCAGCAGCCGAACGGTCCGGCCAGCGTTCATCACGCCTCGGAGGAGGAGCTGCGCTGCATCCTGGAGTTTCACCAGCAGGGAACTGGTGGCCCGGCCGGTGACGTGTCTGGAGGTGGCCGGCGGAACCGTCTTGACCGGCAGCAGTTTACGCTGCACGATCACTGCGGGTCGATCTCGTGTCGTGGCCCGTTCGAGCTCAGCTGGATGTAACCTCAGCCGAGGACTACCGCAAGCTGCGCGAGTACGAGCAGAAAAAGTTCCTGAGCATGGTAAAGCAGGTCAAGGACGCCGGAGCAACGCTTGCAATCCGACAGAGGGGATTCGACGACGAGGCGAACCATTTGCTGCTGCAGCAGCATTAAAAGGAGGCTCCAAAATCAATACTTTTTTTTTATAAATGTCTAAGTATTTTAATCAATAAAAATAGCGCTGATTTGTTAATTAATTTTAAACTTTGATTGTTTTTATTTCAATCCCAAAAGAGAAATCAAAAAGCGCCCGAAGATAGGCAACCGCTAAACCTGTGAAATATTTCCCGATGCTCGAACTCGGCAAATCATGAAAATCATGATTTTGCCAGTTCGACCCACTTTACCAAAAAAGTGTTATCCGAGTTGAACTCCAAAAATCATGATAATTACCATTTTTTTGGTTTTATTTGGTAAGCGTGTAGTGAAAAAGTCATAGAAGATAACGGCAGTTGAATGTTTTTCAAAGAAATACACAGCAAAAAATCCGATGGTAAAATCGCATGCAAAAGCATGCACATCACCTTTGTGAGCAAAAGCATGTAACATTGTATGAGAAAACGTGTGCACAAAAAGCACGTACAAAAGAAAAATAAATAAATTTTGCACACCCCAAAAATAACAACAATCTGTTGAGAGCCATATCCTGATTACCAAGTCCGCGCCTTAACCGTCCTGGCTATCTCACCGTCTTGTAGATGTTGTGTCCAACGCCGATGTACCAGTTGGTTTCCCGTACGTCGTATACTGAATTAACTGTATACGATTTATGGGGAACGAACAGCTACATCGGTGTTGATCCAGCTAAAAGCACAGCGGCGAGATAGCCGAGATGGTTGGGGCGCGGACATGGTAATCTGGATATTACTTGTGGAATCCCACTATCCAACAAGAGAATCGCCCAGAACGGCGACTCCCTAGATTTGAGCCTCTAGCTTGGAACACTGATGACAACTGAATGCCGCGCTCGTTCAAGCTGTCAAATCTGCAAAGGGGGACGTCGATATAAACCTTTACGCCGACAAGCAGCCGTAGCGTGTAGTCTACACGCTCAATATGTTGCATTCAAGTTCCATCCTAATATGCACACCACACATCCTCCCTCTACTCAAGAAAAATGAAAAAAAAAAAGATTTTAGGACTCATTGCGTTTTGAGTTGCTGTCATCTTACGAATGTTAGAACCAAAAAAAAACAAAATGTAACCGGGGTCGAATGGGATCGAACCTAAGCCAACTGGGATGAGAGGCAACCATGGGACCCGGACTATAAAAGCATCTAGCTCTGATTTTTTTTTTCACCACATAAAGTGTTGGGAGAATCGATGTGATATCGTCTTGTCTGCCACTTGGCCTAACCCTGGCGGAAAGTCAATCATTGCCAACCCTGCCCATTTCGAAACGGTCATCACTAATACTTGACGATCTACGGCGGACAGCGCATCGATTTCCTTCTGATCAACTGAGGCGAAAGGGCTCGAAGCACGATCGATACAATCAAGTTAGTTGCACTTCAACCATGTGCGGGTACTAACCGTTGAGAAAGGCCACCTCCAAGCCAAGCCTAGTGCATGTATAAAAGTGCGTAATTAGAAAGTCCTCTGAAATTGTAAAGATCCTCCAACCTACCACCAAGGCGACCTTATAACCCAGTATCGCCCACGGACTTGAATGAGCCTATTTGTTTGCCATTAGACCGTCCACCAGCACACTTGATCGTATACAATTTTACAGAACAGGAGGCAGTGGTAGAGTGTGGATGGGAAAACCTTTAGGAGAAGGATTTTTTTCGGTTTGATTTCCAGAAAACCACGCGGCGATCTTCGCCGGCCCAATTGTTCAACCGAACTCCGGACAGCATCAACCGGAGTATACGATCACCCGCAGCGTCGGATATCACCTGATCACTGACCACGTAGCGCACACGAGGACGTTCAGATGTCCGTAGGAGATCATAGCCACGGTATCCGATATAAGGGCGCCGCCTTCAGGGGAAATCCGGTTTCGGCTGGTCGCCTGACTGACTAAAATGATTTACGGACATACCGTAGGATCACATTAATCACGTCTGGTTGTTGTCAATCCGTAGAGGCGCGTCAAACCCTAGCAAAGGGAACTTCCGTTGGTTGTAAAATGTTGGAAACCGCTACCAGCGAGAAGTGATCTTGACGTCCTCCATATTCGGCGTTGATCCCGCATCCGGCACTCGCACTTGGGCACCATCCTAATCCACACACATTCCCGCACTCAAGCTCGACACACGCGTGCACGCCATTTGATCGTGTGATCAGGATGACGCAGTGTCATTAACATCCTGCTAGAGCCAACCAGGTCGCGCTACCTCGCGATAATCCATAACGTGCCTCACGCCAGTTACGACCACGTGGGGCACGAACGACTACCACGATCACCAATCAGCAGGAGCCGTCGAGGAGCGCTCAGATGCTCCGGCCTCTTAGGGTTTCAACTTCATCATTTGGGACAAGCCGTGCTCGCCTTTCACGACCACTTAGTGTGAATACAAATGCATTCTGCTCAACCAAACCACAACGACGTTGTGGTCGACGACCATTATTCATGCGCGAAGTCCGCCGGGAAGCGCTTGGACGCTCCGGCCACGTGTTTCGCTTGGTCAACCGATCTCGTCACTAACATCTGGGCGGTGATCGACATCACCTGCTCGCCTTCAAGGCCGTCAAGAAGCGTAGAACAAGAGATCACGTGTGAGATGAGACACGCGGTCATCCGACGACAAGACGCCGAACAGCAGACGGCGTTCGCAGATATGGGGTTGCCGCATTCTGCAAAATGTGTGTTTACCCGCAGATGTGTGATTGCCCGCAGATGTGGGGTTACTCGCGTTCTTAACAGGTCAGATCAGCCAGATTAAGCTCCCCAAGCCGTCCCCAATTCGTTTCGCCAATGATAGTCTAGCACTATTCTCAATAAAGTCTTTAACCTAAACAAGTCATTTGACCCTTCGTGGTGGAAAAGCTTACTCTTTTCGCCCCTGGGTTGCGAGTCCAAGAGCGAGAGAGCAACTGAACCGGTCCTTTGTGAGATATGACAACCATAACCTCTACCACAACGCTCCGTTTATCCTGTCTGAATTACAAGCCGTTCCCGTCACGCCTCTTTCATGCAGACATTCCATATCACTCACATAATGCGGACATGTCCCATGCCCTCTTTCTTTGTTTTTTTCTTTTTTTTTTTTTTGTCGCGAACATCCCATTTCGCTTCAGTCCTTCAGACTTCTCGAATTCCTTGCGGACATCCCATCTCGCTTGCATCCTGCGGACATCCCATCTCGCTTTAGTCTTTAGACTTCTCGATTCCACCAATCTTGCGGACATCCCATCTCGCTTCAGTCCTTCAGACTTCTCGAATTCCTTTCATCTTGCGGACATCCCATCTCGCTTGCATCCTGCGGACATCCCATCTCGCTTGCATCCTGCGGACATCCCATCTCGCTTCAGTCCTTCAGACTTCTCGAATTCCTTTTATCTTGCGGACATCCCATCTCGCTTGCGTCTTGCGGACATCCCATCTCGCTTCAGTCCTTCAGACTTCTCGAATTCCTTTTATCTTGCGGACATCCCATCTCGCTTCAGTCCTTCAGACTTCTCGAATTCCTTTTATCTTGCGGACATCCCATCTCGCTTGCATCCTGCGGATATCCCATCTCGCTTCAGTCCTTCAGACTTCTCGAATTCCTTTTATCTTGCGGACATCCCATCTCGCTTGCGTCTTGCGGACATCCCATCTCGCTTCAGTCCTTCAGACTTCTCGAATTCCTTTTATCTTGCGGACATCCCATCTCGCTTCAGCCCTTCAGACTTCTCGATTTTCTTTTATCTTGCGGACATCCCATCTCGCTTGCGTCTTGCGGACATCCCATCTCGCTTTAGTCCTTCAGACTTCTCGAATTCCTTTCACCTTGCGGACATCCCATCTCGCTTGCACTCTGCGGACATCCCATCTCGCGTCTGTCTTTAGACTTCTCGATTCCATCAATCTTGCGGACATCCCATCTCGCTTGCATCCTGCGGACATCCCATCTCGCTTTGGTCGTTCGACATCTCTAAGTTCTTGGAATTGTGGACATCTCATCTCGCTTTCATCTCCTCTCACATCAATTAAATTCGAGTGAATTTATCTAAAAACGACAAGAAATACTGATTAGGCACATTTCTATATTAAAAATGCATGAACAAAATCTAAAGAAATATTTTCTTAACCATTTCTTTACTATGCCGCACTCAATACGGATTTGTGTGGATAGACTTTACTGGTCCGAAAAGTCTGCGAGTAGCTTCATCCGCTGACCCTGTACCATTTCCTGACCAGCTACTTAACGCAGAATATCACCCAATTGCATTTCGGAACAATAATTTCTAAACCGAGATTATGCAACGGATTCGTGTGAACAGACCTTACTAGCCCGACACTGCTTTATCTTTCTTCACACATTAGCATTAAACCAACTTTTCACATAGCAAAACAATATGATTATTTTTTTTACAATGGAGATCACGACACCACGCAACCGGAACAATTCCAAACTTCTCCCAGAGTCTGTCCTATCTTATCCTGGGACACAACATGGCGACAAAAAGTTGTTTACCTTTCAGAGACGAGCCGCCTCAAGAAACAATTTTACTCGCGCCGTCTGAGCGACTCTCTCGTTGGGGGGAAGGTCCAGGTTACAGCTGATATCGCGTTGAAACAATATCCGGCAGGATCGCCAATGTGGAATCCCACTATCCAACAAGAGAATCGCCCAGAACGGCGACTCCCTAGATTTGAGCCTCTAGCTTGGAACACTGATGACAACTGAATGCCGCGCTCGTTCAAGCTGTCAAATCTGCAAAGGGGGACGTCGATATAAACCTTTACGCCGACAAGCAGCCGTAGCGTGTAGTCTACACGCTCAATATGTTGCATTCAAGTTCCATCCTAATATGCACACCACACATTACTCTCAACAGATTGATGTTATTTTTTGGGTTTGCAAAATTTATTTATTTTTCTTTTGTACATGCTTTTTGTGTACACGTTTTCTCATACAATATTACATGCTTTTGCTCACAAAGGTGATGTGCATGCTTTTGCATGCGATTTTACACAGAATTTTTTTACTGTGTAGCAAAATAGAGAATGGTTCATTCATTAATCAATTCAAAACTCAACATGATTTTTTCATAAAACTGAAAAGCGCTGGTTTTGCCTCATTTACCGTGGTCGGGTGTAAGCTGTGCTCGCACACAAGCATTTTGGTTTTTTTAAATCATAAAACAAATTATTTGCGAGGCAGAGAATTAGCTCATAATTTGCGACGTTCGTAATGTTTTCTGCCTATCGCTAAATTTGTCGTATTCTCTGAGTGTTTTTTGCACTTTTCAATATATCAAGAATTAACGAGATAATTCGTTTTTGGATTACACAAAAAATACTTCTACCGCACAAAAACTATTTAAATTAAAAAAAACTTTTTACGAAGAATTTCAGATAGCTTACCAACATTTTCCAAAAATATGTTTAAATTTGATGAATCGTTTTAAAATTGAAACTGAAATAATGCTCAAATACTACGAAATGATCATAACAAGTCACTCAGCAGTGTTACTCTTTCAAAGGAATCGACCCTTTTCAAAGGAGTTCAAAGGTTGAATTTTTGAAAAATCTTTGTTGGTGAAAAACGTACCCCAAACATATATAGCTGCTACAAACACAGGTTTTGTTCTTGGAATGTGAGATTTTCAGCAAACGTATTTAAGATGTCTCCTACTCAAACCTTTAACAGAATTAAGTTTCACTAAAAAGACTGAGGAATTGCAAATTCTAAAAAAAAACATTTTGACCCAATTTCACCCCTACTAAAGTTAAGTTTTTGAATGATTTGGCGTAAAATATCCGCTCCAGTCGCAATAAATTTAATCATCGCAGCGAACAAAAAAGAATATTTCCAACACAGGCCAGACCCAGATATACCATAACACCGGTCATTGTATGCTAGCGATGCATAAAACGAACAGCGACCCAAGCAGCGTACCAGCGACTAACCTCGACTAACCTACAGCTCAGCCCTGCCCGCGATGTGCGTTGTCACTGGCTCATGGGAAGCTTGGACGCTCACCAGAAATTCGTTCACTCAGAGATCGATCAGAGAATGAGCAAAACAAAAAAGAAATGCAAAAGAATGAGCATGGGGCTTCAGAACGGATAGCTGCTTGCGTCTAGTTTGCGTTCACTGAAGCTTAGCATAGATAATCATGATAGGCGATGTGTGATGAACGAGCAATCGATAAAGCAACTTGCACTAAAAGGGAGTAATCTAGTATCAAAACTTTATACGCGTCAGCATTGCTCGCGTCTGCATGTAAAGCTCAACTTGACAACTTGTCGACGAAGCGACAAATTGGATCGTCCATGATTTTTTGCAGATTTTCGAATGAATATTTCTCGAAAAAATGATTTGGGAACGAAGCTTGATTTGGCGTCGGAGCCAAAAGCAAACCCTATACCTTTCTTTAGTAAGAATGGAATTTTTCTAAAATCTGAACGGTAAATCCGAATGAGGTCAAATTTGTTTCAGAACCTCGAGTATGGTCTAGATTGTGATATGGAGAAAAAAAATTAGATAAAATGCCAAAGGAATAGTTTTGGCATTTGGTGAAAATTGACTTTTACCTTTTTTAGGGGTTTTTCCCCCTCACAGTGAATTAGTCGACAAGCTGTAAATCAAGAACCACATTACCGACATGGATGAAAATTTGGGAGGATGTAGGGCTCGAAAAATGCAATTTTTTGGACAAATAAACGATTTCAATACTTCAATTTTCGACCGAATTTTCATTTGAAAACAGCCTGATCAGGCGAAAACACACTCCGAGGCCCCTTAAAAAATGGATAAATTCAAATTTGGTATGGATCTGGTTCAGGTTCAGCACATCCCCTTTCAAATGCGCCCAAGAGAGCTTAAATCCATAATGTGAGCTCTGAGAAACCCCCTACCACAAAATTGAGCACTTTTTTACCACACACGGACGTCACGCGTGCTCTTCAGTAAATTAAGCGCCAAAATTCGGATATTGGAGATAGACCAATTCTGTCATTGTCAAACGATCGTGCGTCGAAAATGGATCGTCCATGATTTTTTGCAGATTTTTCGAATGAATATTTCTCGAAAAAATGATTTGGGAACGAAGCTTGAATTGGCGTCGGAGCCAAAAGCAAACCCTATACCTTTCTTTAGTAAGAAAGGCAAAAAGAATGTATACCCAAATTTTAACTAATGCACTAGGATCAAATCATGCCCCTTGACTTTACCAGGCCCAGGGAAGAATTAAACAATTTAAGAACTTAAGAATTTAAGAAATTAAGAATTTAATAATTTAACAATTTAACAATTTAAGAACTTAAGAATTTAAGAAATTAAGAATTTAAGAAATTAAGAATTTAAGAATTTAACAATTTAAGAACTTAAGAATTTAAGAAATTAAGAATTTAAGAAATTAAGAAATTAAGAATTTGAGAAGTTCAAATACATTTTTCATATTTTTCCCAAACAACATTCTAAAGCTTACAAGGAAGAATTCTTGTGATCAGTTCATGTTTCAATTTGGAATCTAACCTAGTGATAGATCAATCTTATTTTTCAATCTTTCACAATTTTCAGTTTTTTTTTATGTTTTTGAAAGATTTTTATGCAATGGGTATAAGTAAAAATGTTGAAGAAGATATTCAAATTTTCGGAAAAACGTTAATTATAAATACGAACATTGTTTAAAAACACCAAGATATGTTTCAAACCGTACACATGTACACGTTTAGATGTATATTTTACTTAGTTTTTTAACGTTTCTATTTTTTCCTAACGTTCAAAGCTAAATTACACCTTTTTACAAGTTTTTGTTTCCAGCACCTTTATTTTTTTTATAATTCACATTCAAAAATTTTAACGGCCTAATTCGTTTGAAAAAACTTAAAAATTTCTTTGAAAACATCAAATTTTATTGTGAAATTAACTAAATTTGGATTGCTACAATTGGGTCCTAAAATGAAGCTTAGATTGCTGATAGTATTGTTTACAGCGATAAAGCTTATTTTTCTGAGTACAATGACCCTTTGTACGACCACAAAGAGTTTAAAATGGATTTTTAAATCAATTTTGAAAAATTAACCTCGCGGTCCTTCTTGACAGAAAAGCTCCTACTTGACAGCTTCCATATTTTTTTTGGTAAAAAAAATACGGATGGATACCAGCAGAGGAAAAAACATACACTGAAAAAAAAAGAAGGAATCCAATTCCTAAAATTTAGGAATTTGCCAACTTCTGCCAGAGAAGTCACCCAATTCCTAAATTTGCTGGCCCAATTTAGGAATTCTGATACTTCTTTGGAAAAATGAGCTTAAACTGACAGCAAAGCTTATCTTGCGCAACTGCGCCATCTGATATTGAAACTCGGAATTATTCTTCAGAGCTTAACAGTCTGAACTTTCCTCTTTCTTTTGTTCTCGAGAGAAGCTACTCAAACTCGACTTGTTTCGACAGGATTCTGATGATCGATCCACATAAATGCCAGAATAATACTTTTTCATTTAAAAATATGTTCAGATAATGGAAATTTAATAATTTGTTCAACTTAAAAAACTATCTATCAAAGTGTTCAAAGTATAAAAAGTATTAAAGTATTTCAAGTATTTAAAGTATTTTAAGTTTTTGAAGTATATAAAGTATTTAAAGTATTTAATGATATTAAAGTATTTAAAGTATTTAAAGCATTTAAAGTATTTAAAGTATTTAAAGTATTTAAAGTATTTAAAGTATTTAAAATATTGAAAGTATTTACAGTATTTAAAGTATTTAAAGTATTTAAAGTATTTAAAGTATTTAAAGTATTTAAAGTATTTAAAGTATTTAAAGTTTTTAAAGTATTTAAAGTATTTAAAGTATTTAAAGTATTTAAAGTATTTAAAGTATTTAAAGTATTTAAAGTATTTGAAGTATTTAAAGTATTTAAAGTATTTAAAGTATTTAAAGTATTTAAAGTATTTAAAGTATTTAAAGTATTTAAAGTATTTAAAGTATTTAAAGTATTTAAAGTATTTAAAGTATTTGAAGTATTTAAAGTATTTTAAGTATTAAAAGTATTTAAAGTATTTGAAGTATTTGAAGTATTTAAAGCATTTAAAGTATTAAAAGTATTTAAAGAATTTAAAGTTTTTTATGTATTCGAAGTATTTAAAGTATTTAAAATATTTAAAGTATTTAATACTTTAAATACTTTAAATATTTTAAAAACTTTAAATAATTCAAATACTTAAAATACTTACAATACTTTAAATACTTTAAATACTTTAAATACTTTAAATACTTTAAATACTTTAAATACTTTAAATACTTTAAATACTTTAAATACTTTAAATACTTTAAATACTTTAAATACTTTAAATACTTTAAATAATTTAAATAATTTAAATACTTTAAATACTTTAAATTCTTTAAATAATTTAAATACTTTTTACACTTTAAATATTTTAAATACTTTAAATACTTAAAAACTTTGAATACTTTAAATTCTTTGAATACTTTAAATACTTTAAATACTTTAAATACTTTAAATGCTTTAAATATTTTCAATACTTTAAATAATTTCAATACTTTAAATACTTTAAATACTTTAAATACTTTTAATACTTAAAATACTTAAAATACTTTAAATACTTTAAATACCGAGTTAAATACCTTAAATACTTTAAATACTTTAAATATTTTAAATACCTTAAATACTTTAAATACTTAAAAACTTTAATAACGTATTTTTGTTTAAATACTTTAAATTCTTTGCATGATTTGAATATCTTAAATTTTAGAATTTGAGAATTTAAGAATTTAAGAATATAAGAATTTAAGAATTTAAGAATTTAAGAATTTAAGAATTTAAGAATTTAAGAATTTAAGAATTTAAGAATTTAAGAATTTAAGAATTTAAGAATTTAAGAATTTAAGAATTTAAGAATTTATGAATTTAAGAATTTAAGAATTTAAGAATTTAAGAATTTAAATTTAAGAATTTAAGAATTTAAGAATTTAAGAATTTAAGAATTTAAGAATTTAAGAATTTAAGAATTTAAGAATTTAAGAATTTAAAATTTAAGAATTTAAGAATTTAAGAATTTAAGAATTTAAGAATTTAAGAATTTAAGAATTTAAGAATTTAAGAATTTAAGAATTTAAGAATTTAAGAATTTAAGAATTTAAGAATTTAAGAATTTAAGAATTTAAGAATTTAAGAATTTAAGAATTTAAGAATTTAAGATTTAAATTAAGAATTTAATTTAATTTAAGAATTTAAGAATTTAAGAATTTAAGAATTTAAGAATTTAAGAATTTAAGAATTTAAGAATTTAAGAATTTAAGAATTTAAGAATTTAAGAATTTAAGAATTTAAGAATTTAAGAATTTAAGAATTTAAGAATTTAAGAATTTAAGAATTTAAGAATTTAAGAATTTAAGAATTTAAGAATTTAAGAATTTAAGAATTTAAGAATTTAAGAATTTAAGAATTTAAGAATTTAAGAATTTAAGAATTTAAGAATTTAAGAATTTAAGAATTTAAGAATTTAAGAATTTAAGAATTTAAGAATTTAAGAATTTAAGAATTTAAGAATTTAAAATTTAAGAATTTAAGAATTTAAGAATTTAAGAATTTAAGATTTAATTTAAGAATTTAAGAATTTAAGAATTTAAGAATTTAAGAATTTAAGAATTTAAATTTAAGAATTTAAGAATTTAAGAATTTAAGAATTTAAGAATTTAAGAATTTAAATTTAAGAATTTAAGAATTTAAGAATTTAAGAATTTAAGAATTTAAGAATTTAAAATTTAAGAATTTAAGAATTTAAGAATTTAAGAATTTAAGAATTTAAGAATTTAAGAATTTAAATTTAAGAATTTAAGAATTTAAGAATTTAAGAATTTAAGAATTTAGAATTTAAGAATTTAAGAATTTAAATTTAAAATTTAAGAATTTAAATTTAAGAATTTAAAATTTAAGAATTTAAAATTTAAGAATTTAAGAATTTAAATTTAAGAATTTAAGAATTTAAATTTAAGAATTTAAAATTTAAGAATTTAAGAATTTAAATTTAAGAATTTAAAATTTAAGAATTTAAATTTAAAATTTAAGAATTTAAATTTAAGAATTTAGAATTTAAGAATTTAAATTTAAGAATTTAAAATTTAAGAATTTAAGAATTTAAATTTAAAATTTAAGAATTTAAGAATTTAAGAATTTAAATTTAAATTTAAGAATTTAAAAATTTAAGAATTTAGAATTTAAATTTAAGAATTTAAATTTAAGAATTTAAGAATTTAAGAATTTAAGAATTTAAGAATTTAAAATTTAAGATTTAAGAATTTAAGAATTTAAAATTTAAGAATTTAAGAATTTAAAATTTAAGAATTTAAATTTAAAATTTAAGAATTTAAGAATTTAAGAATTTAAGAATTTAAAAAAATTTAAGAATTTAAGAATTTAAATTTAAGATTTAAGAATTTAAATTTAAATTTAAAATTTAAGAATTTAAGAATTTAAGAATTTAAGAATTTAAAATTTAAGATTTAAAATTTAAATTTAAGAATTTAAATTTAAATTTAAGAATTTAAGAATTTAAGAATTAAATTTAAGAATTTAAATTTAAATTTAAGAATTTAAGAATTTAAGAATTAAGAATTTAAGAATTAAAATTAAGAATTTAAGAATTTAAGAATTAAGAATTTAAATTTAAAATTTAAGAATTTAAAATTTAAGAATTTAAAATTTAAATTTAAAATTTAAGAATTTAAATTTAAGAATTTAAGAATTTAAAATTTAAGAATTTAAGAATTTAAGAATTTAAAATTTAAGAATTTAAGAATTTAAGAATTTAAAATTTAAAATTTAAGAATTTAAGAATTTAAGAATTTAAGAATTTAAGAATTTAAATTTAGAATTTAAATTTAAATTTAAGAATTTAAGAATTTAAGATTTAAGAATTTAAAATTTAAGAATTTAAGAATTAAAATTTAAGAATTTAAGAATTTAAAATTTAAGAATTTAAAATTTAAGAATTTAAGAATTTAAATTTAAGAATTTAAAATTTAAGAATTTAAGAATTTAAAATTTAAAATTTAAAATTTAAGAATTTAAGAATTTAAGAATTTAAATTTAAAATTTAAGAATTTAAAATTTAAATTTAAGAATTTAAGAATTTAAATTTAAGAATTTAAATTTAAATTTAAAATTTAAGAATTTAAGAATTTAAGAATTTAAGAATTTAAGAATTTAAGAATTTAAATTTAAATTTAAAATTTAAGAATTTAAGAATTAAGAATTTAAGAATTTAAGAATTTAAGAATTTAAGAATTTAAGAATTAAGAATTTAAGAATTTAAGAATTTAAGAATTTAAGAATTTAAATTTAAGAATTTAAAATTTAAAATTAAGAATTTAAGAATTTAAGAATTTAAGAATTTAAGAATTTAAGAATTTAAGAATTTAAGAATTTAAGAATTTAAGAATTTAATTTAAATTTAAAATTAAGAATTAAAATTTTAGAATTTAAATTTTAAATTTTAGAATTTTAGAATTTTAGAATTTTAAGATTTTAGAATTTTAGAATTTTAAATTTTAAATTTTAGAATTTTAGAATTTTAAATTTTAAATTTTAGAATTTTAGAATTTTAGAATTTAAATTTTAGAATTTTAGAATTTTAGAATTTAGAATTTTAGAATTTTAAATTTTAAATTTTAGAATTTTAGAATTTTAAATTTTAAATTTTAATTTTAGAATTTTAAAATTTAGAATTTTAAATTTTGAATTTTAGAATTTTACAGAATTTTAGAATTTTAGAATTTTAAATTTTAGAATTTAGAATTTTGAAATTAGAAATTTAAATTTTAAATTTTAGAATTTTAGAATTTTAAATTTTAGAATTTTAGAATTTTAAATTTTAGAATTTTAGAATTTTAAATTTTAGAATTTTAAATTTTAGAATTTTAAATTTTAAATTTTAGAATTTTAAATTTAGAATTTTAGAATTTTAAATTTTAGAATTAGAATTTTAAATTTTAGAATTTTAGAATTTTAGAATTTTAAATTTTAGAATTTTAAATTTTAAATTTTAGAATTTTAAATTTTAGAATTGAATTTTAGAATTTTAGAATTTTAGAATTTTAAATTTTAGAATTTTAGAATTTTAGAATTTTAGAATTTTAGAATTTTAGAATTTTAGAATTTTAGAATTTTAGAATTTTAGAATTTTAGAATTTTAGAATTTTAGAAATTTTCGAAATTTAGAAATTTAGAAATTTAGAAATTTAGAAATTTAGAAATTTAGAAATTTAGAAATTTAGAAATTTAGAAATTTAGAAATTTAGAAATTCAGAAAATTAGAAATTTAGAAATTTAGAAATCTAGAAATTTAAAAATTTAGAAATTTAGAAATTTAGAAATTTAGAAATTTAGAAATTTAGAAATTTAGAAATTTAGAAATTTAGAAATTTAGAATTTTAGAATTTTAGAATTGTAGAAATTTAGAAATTTAGAAATTTAGAAATTTAGAAATTTAGAAATTTAGAAATTTAGAAATTTAGAAATTTAGAAATTTAGAAATTTAGAAATTTAGAATTTTAGAAATTTAGAAATTTAGAAATTTAGAAATTTAGAAATTTAGAAATTTAGAAATTTAGAAATTTAGAAATTTAGAAATTTAGAAATTTAGAAATTCAGAAATTTAGAAATTTAGAAATTTAAAAATTTAGAGATTTAGAAATTTAAAATTTAGAAATTTAGAAATTTAGAAATTTAGAAATTTATAAATTTAGAAATTAAGAAATTTAGAAATTAAGAAATTTAGAAATTTAGAAATTTAGAAATTTAGAAATTCAGAAATTTAGAAATTTAGAAATTTAGAAATTTAGAAATTTAGAAATTTAGAAATTTAGAAATTTAGAAATTCAGAAATTTAGAAATTCAGAAATTTAGAAATTTAAAAATTTAGAAATTTAGAAGTTTAAAAATTTAGAAATTTAGAAATTTAGAAATTTAAATTTTTTAGAATTGGGTCCTTAAATGAAGCATAGATGGCTGATATTATTGTTTACAGAATTTAAAAATTTAGAAATTAAGAAATTTAGAAATTTAGAAATTTAAATTTTTTAGAATTGGGTCCTAAAATGAAGCATAGATTGCTGATATTATTGTTTACAGCGATAAAGCTTATTTTTCTGAGTACAATGACCCTTTGTACGACCACAAAGAGTTTAAAATGGATTTTTAAATCAATTTTGAAAAATTAACCTCGCGGTCTAGCTCACGGTCCTTCTTCACAAAAAAGCTCCTACTTGACAGCTCGTTCCAAGGGGACCATAGTTGATCCATCGAAAAAATGTTGTCTTGTAAAAAAAAATGTTTGCATTAAAATGAAAAATAGTGATCAGAAATGGTTTTTAATCGTGTTTTTTACCGTTGTACATAAAAATTGACATAGGGCTTTAGTACCCAATTTTAGAATTTTCACTAAATTCACTAAAACAAGTGCTTAAATATTGCAATTATAGGGACCAATCTTAGGGTACACTGCTTAAATATTGCAATTATAGGGACCAATCTTAGGGTACACTTTTTTAAATTCTCGACCCCTCTTTCGTCCACCTAGACAACTCACAAAACCCACCCCTAGCCTCTTTAAGTGATGACGCAGTTAAACCCTACTTTCTACTGTATTTTTACATGATGTTTTTTTATAAAAAATTACATTTACATGATAATTTATTATTTTCGAGATTATTTTAGTACCAAACATAAGCCATTTGCAGTTGAGGGATAGTTTTTTTTTGTGATGGATTGTCAAGGGTTAAGTTTTAAGCTTTCAAACCAAACACAAAGGGTTGGAATTCTTAAGAAGTCGCAGTAGGCGGCTGTTCCGGTGAAAATCGGATTTTGTCCGGTTTTCTGACCGCTGCATTCCATGGAATCGGGTATCAAACTGAGGCCGGAACAGGTAACTATATTTTCAAATAAGAATTTGTTTCGTTGAACAAAAGGTTCCAGTTTTTTGAGTGATTTATCTTTATTTCAGTTTGGCTATTCCGGATGACCGCTGATGGCCCGGATCTTCCGTACCGCCTGGCGCACTCCTCCCAGAAGTACCACCGTTACGCGCTACTCCTTGAAGCTTCTCGGAAGTGGCATCTGGAAGCCACGGCAGGGAGAATTCGGCTTCTAGAAAAACTGGACCGCAAACTCGTGGAGCTGACTCTTGCTTCCATTTCCAGACCAGCTTTTCGAGAACCATGTTCCGGATCAACAATGTAGAGGTGAGGATGGTCTGTCGAACGGGGCTTTTGGTACTGATCCGGAAATCGGAACACATATCCGGTCCGGACCGTCAACTATTTTTCTAACCTACGCTTTCCTTTTTCCCGTTTCAGTGCCAAAAAAGCGGATCTCAACGTTTTTGAGCAAGCGAACGGCTGAGATGGTCCCGGCAAACATCCCGGCCAAGTGTTTGAAGAACCAGAGCAAACAAACGGTATCTGGACCGTAGGCGGATGGCCGCCGTCGATTTCCGCGTGAACATCGATGTTCCGGCAGAAACGCAGGTTCTGACAGGTTCCTAACCAGGGAGAACGGTATCATCAGATATCATTCAATCATATCGAGTGTAGTTATTGTTTAGAATGTATATTTAGTTAAAAATCATGAATAAAATGCACTTTTTCGATCGTTTTTTCATTTCATGAAAATTAAAATAAAGCCATGAAAATAAACAAACTGCAGTTTTATTTCTCCCCACTGCCATCAGATGTCGCCCTACGAGCTTTCAGCAACAGAATTATTCCACCACCAGATGTCGCTTTGATGTAAGCTATTATGATGAGCTTTCAAGCTTTTTCGGGACTTTTCTGCAGTTCAATTAATCAAATCAAGTTGGCGCCACTGGTCAATTTAGGCTGGCAAAGCATGCTGTCAAATTTAGGAATTTGGTTACTTCTTGCGAAGAAGGAAGCCAAATTACTAAATAAGGAAAAGGGGCAAAATTCCTAGAATAAAGGAATTTTGTACTTCTTTTTTATTTCAGTGTAGGGCATTTTTATGGTTGCTCATTTTGCATACTCGATAAGAAAAGTTCGTTGACAGAAAAAAAAGTGTTAAAGTTTTTGCAGAATCCATCGTTTGTTTCCATATTTCTCGAACAAATATATTAAAATTAAAAAAAATAAGTTTTTTTTAATATCTTAAACGAAAAAAAACGAAACTATTGGCACTACGCCCCCCGGGTCATGGCCTTCCTCTAACGTGGGATTTCTGCTCCAGCGCCTCTGACGAGACAGGAGAAACCGGGACCGACGTTTTACTTCACCATCCGATAGAAGCTCAGTGGATAAGGCGGGAATCGAACCCGCGTCTCATAGCATCATCGGGATCGGCAGCCGAAGCCGCTACCCCTGCGCCGCGAGACCCACAATATCTTAAAATTACAATATTCAAAAAGGAGAATTGCATGAAACTATAATAATATCTGCAAACAATATGTTAGAAAAAAATAATAAAAAAATAAAAATTTGGTCGTCTGGAGAGGTCAGGGAAAAGTCAGAGAATTTTATTTTGGGAGTTGGATCGACACCATGGTGAGAGTCCGGAACAGGTTGGCAACGGGGGTGATTGTGACAATCTTGATCAACAACAAGGCGGACAAGGAGCGGCTGGGACCGGCGATGGAGTGGGAGAAGAAGTACATTTCCTCGTTGACCCTCAGGTACGGTCCACAAACGGCGCTCATACTTGGCCACTCCGGAACCTGATAAGCATTTGGCGAACAGTTATATCGTTCCATGAATTGTTGTACAATTGGGTACTAAAGCCCTATGTCAATTTTTATGTACAACGGTAAAAAACACGATAAAAAACCATTTCTGATCACTTTTTTTCATTTTAATGCAAAATTTTTTTTTGACAAGACAACATTTTTCCGATGGATCAACTATGGTTCCCTTGGAACGAGCTGTCAAGTAGGAGCTTTTCTGTCAAGAAGGACCGCGAGGTTAATTTTTCAAAATTGATTTAAAAATCCGTTTTAAACTCTTTGTGCTCGTACAAAGGGTCATTGTACTCAGAAAAATAAGCTTTATCGCTGTAAACAATAATATCAGCAATCTAAGCTTCATTTTAGGACCCAATTGTTTGGATTATTGGGACTTAAGAGTTTTTCGCTGAACTTCAAGTTGGAAATACTACGTCGGCTATGGTATCCTTATGTTTTAACAATAGCTGTTCCGAAAAATCCTTACCATATGGCGAAAAGTTATACTTCTCCATGAATTGTTGAACAACTGTTTGAATCATTTGGAACTTAAGAAATTTTTCGCTAAAATTCATTTGTGGCTCAATCATACAAAAACTGTTCGAAATAATACCAAACATATGAGGAATAATTATATCGTACCGTATTACGAATAGATACCGTTCATTAAATTGTAGGAAAAAAAAATCAACCATTCGAATATGTCGCGTTAAGTGTAACTATTCGGTAAATACCATTTTAATTTTGTTATACGGTCGTGAAACTTTAACAAATAATTTGTACATATTTTTTTTTGTCACAAATAACCAACAAACACTAAGACTATGTCCTGCATGATAATAAAGATGTCCTGAATGATAAAACACAAAATAAACAATAACAACAATAGGCAATCAAACGTCAAAATTACCCCCCACTAGAGGGCGCTGAAACTTGGGGTGATGTTTTCATTAAAACCTACAGCGAGTAAATTGGTTTTAAATTTGAAATTGTTTTATTTGATCATAAAATCGACATTAATAGCCAATTATACCATTTTCAGGTAAGAAATAAGTAGCTTAATTGATATAAACACAAATATTTTTGTGATGGCCGATTTAACCTGTTCATTATCTGATTCAAAATAAGGGAATGTTTCAATCAATGTGGGTCTCGTGGCGCAGGGGTAGCGGCTTCGGCTGCCGATCCCGATGATGCTATGAGACGCGGGTTCGATTCCCGCCTTATCCACTGAGCTTCTATCGGATGGTGAAGTAAAACGTCGGTCCCGGTTTCTCCTGCCTCGTCAGAGGCGCTGGAGCAGAAATCCCACGTTAGAGGAAGGCCATGCCCCGGGGGGCGTAGTGTCAATAGTTTCGTTTTTTTCGTTTCAATCAACCAAAACCTAACTAATCAATTGAGAATGTAGATTATTCAAGCGGACAAGTATTTTTTAAAGTCACTTCTACCATAGAAGCAAAGCTCTGCTTGAATAATGGTAATTGGAATGATTTTCAAAATTAGCAATCTAACCTCATTCTCGAGTTTTCAATCCGGATCTCAAAATTTTCAATGAAAATGGCAACTTAGAAAAAAAAATCAAAAAGTCAATCGATAGAACTTTTAATTTCTTACCTCCTGTTAACTTTATTATATTCGAAAAGATCAATTTTCTTTTAAAAAACCTTAAAATTGTTTTCACTTCCCTTTGCACTTATCACGCAAAAACGTAAACGTAACCTTGCACCATAGTTCTCCTACTCGAATGTAGGTGGCGAATCGAGTTTTTAGCTTTGGTTTTGGGGGCCTATAAATTCACGCTACACCGACAATCTACCGCAATTGCATTTTCGCCCGCAGCGACGCTTCCAACAGGTCCAAAAACATCTCGACCGAATTCCGCAACGGTGTCCGCGTCGACAACATCCCCCGCAACTCCTTCTGTTCTTCCAACAAACTCCACAACTCATGTGGAGTTGCTACTTGTCTTTCCACGATTTTCAGCATGTTGGCCCTCAGTCGCCGTAACGCTGACCTCAAAGCAATATCTGAAGAAGAAAGAAAAAAAGAAATCAATATAAAAAAAAACATACACATTTTCCGTTCTACGCATAATGGCCCCATGTACGTTGATATTATTTTTTATGCAGTACAACATTTTATTTAAAAAATCAAAGATGTATTATTTATTAGGTAACTAGAAAGTTATATATGCTTAGGAAGAACTTAATATTAGAAACAACTCAATTTTTTTACATTAGGTAAACAATTTTAAAACTGAGAGAGGCAGGTGCGTTTAACAAATATGAATGAATGAATAAAGAAAGAATAATTCTCATACCCGCCGGCGGCTTGAAGGCAGGTGCGTTTAACAAATATGTTTAAAAAACAAACAAAGGTTTTATATAGAAGGGATCAAAACCACATGATTTAATTGCAGAATGTTTGAAAGATTATTCATAATAACATAAATAAATTATGACTGGATGTCACATGAAAGAACAGGTGAGGCAGCAAAATTGACAAATTAAAAAAAATTAATCATTTTTTTTAACACTTAAATTCAGAAATCTGTATATTAAATAAAAAGTCCATAATTTAAAATATACAAAAAAAACTAATATTTTCAAATTGAGAAACTTTCAAAAAACATAAATCAGATATTTGAGAAATTTAAAAATTCAAATAATTATATTAAAAAATAAAAAAAAAATAAAAATCACAACTTCAAAGCTTTAAATTCAAATTATTTAGTAACTAAATATCTCAAAATGTTTAACATTTCAAAAGAATCTTAATTTCAAAAATTCAAAATAAAAAAATAAAGGTTGAAAAAATCGAAATAAAAACCAATGTTTAAATATTTATGAGTTCAGAACACCAACAATTCAAAAGCTACAGTTGAAAATAATAAGATAGAAAATTAAAGAAATTATAATTCCAAAATTAAGTTAAAATAAAAATTCTGTAAATCAAAAATTTAAAAACTCAAACATAAATAAAATAGAAACAGCCCTAATTTCCAATCTCTAGATCCTCTGAATTTATGTTTCTAACCTAAAATATGACTCCAAAATGTGTGTTTTTATGATTCAAGATGGCGAAGAATTAAACAATTTGAGAATTTAGGAACTTACAGGTTTGTTACGGGAAAGTCGAAAAAAATCCGCGCCGACCCAAAACTCAATATGCGCGAAATCCGAGCCATATAAAAAAATCACGACCAACATTCAAGAAATATTGTTTCTAAAAAAAAATAATTGGGGAGAGTGGGGAGACTTGATCCCCGGGGACACTTGATCCCAAGCCTGTATCTCGTCAGCATGTGGGTAACATAATTAGCTTTGTTCTAGCAAGTTGTCCGGAATTAACTGAAACCCCCATTTCGAGCTGCCAAAGAAAGCCAATCCGGAGATTACCAATTTTAATTGACAGAAACTATACCAACCAAAAAAGAAAACCAATTGAGGAGCACAAGAACAAAAAGGCCGAAATTCATACATAATTTGATACATCTCATGTTTCTGATGTTTGTTACTTTTGATGTCAATTGTTTGAATGAATCATTTATCAATAGTTAATTATAATAATAATAATTTTGTATTCAACGCATAATTGCGGGAGCAAGTATCGAGCGTAGCAAAAGAAAAAAATGAGAGAGCGCGCAAGCCATAGTATTACTAATCTGTCTTGCGCGCTCTCTCGTTTCTCTTCTCTCGCTATGCTCGTTACCTGCACTCGTTGCAGGCAGGCGCAGCCGCACAGGCAAAAACAGTCTGAAGTGAAACGTTTGTGTGGCTGGTCGTTGTTTAAGTTTTGTGCGCAGGTATAATTCTAAAACAAATCATTTGATTTACCGGATACTTTGTTTACATTTTTCTTGTTGATCATTTCAGCGCCGTGGAGAACTTGAAACAACGGAACAGCTGGTGCTGGAGGATTCGATCGCAATCAAACGAGATCTTGGCGGCAACCGACCGACAAAACAAAATCGAAGCGAACGCACGATTGGCATTAATCAAGGAAATTATTCGAATCATCAGATAAGTACATGATATTTGAATGCTACATTCTACTAGATACTTTGTGATTTTTTTCTTTTTTCAGGTTTGGACAAATTGATTGTAGCCGGATGAATGTCCTAGTCACAAAAGTTTTTGCATAAACATTGGACAGTTATGCCATCGGTAGACAAGCTACTACAAAATGAGTATAAGTCGAGCCACAAAATATATGCGCCAGCATTCTTGCGCCAGTATTCGAAGCTCAACTTGACAACTTGTCGACTTGGCGACAAAGCGTCGAAAATCGATGCAGTGTGATTTTTTTGCGATTTTTCCGATTAAAATTCATGCTGAATCGACATATTTACGAAGATGGAAATGACGTCCAGCCTTAAAGTAAAACCTATAACTTTCTTTAGTAAGAAAGGCGAAACGTAAATCGTTCTAAAAATTGATGTCAAATTTATTTCAGATGCTCACTCATGGTCTGTACTATGAATGTAGAAAGAAATTTCGAATAAAATCGGAAACGAAAAATGTTGGCGAAGGTCACCAGGTGGGCTTTTACCTTTTTTTTAGGGATTTTTTTGTTTATGGTAGGTTAATCAAACGGCTCTAACTCGAGAACCAAATTATGAATCGGGATGGGAGGTTGTAGAGCTCGAAAAATGCAATTTTTGAGATAAATAAAAGATATGAAAATGAAAAAAGTTGACCATACTTTCATTTGAAAACTGTGTATTTAGTTGAAAAGTCTGGCCACATCCGAAAACAGATGGATATTTCGAAATTTGCGCGGAAACTCGCCCAGCATTTAGAAGAATCGAAATCGGATATATGGGAGCTGAGAACGGCGCCACACAAAATTTTGCAAAATTTTACCACATACGAACATCACTCGACTTCCACGGAATTTATTTTCTCAAAATTCGAGGGTTGGAGATAGGCGAGTTCTGTCAAGGTGAATCGATAGAGCGTCAAAATCGATGCAGTGTGATTTTTGACGATTTTTCCGATGAACATTCATGCTGAATCGTAATATTGTCGAAGATGAAAATGACGTCCAGCCATAAAGTAAAACCTATACCTTTCTTTAGTAAGAAAGGCAAAAAGTAGTACATTTGTATGATAAACTTTAATTTACCATCTGAAAACTATTTCTGAAATAGTAAAACTGGGAAAAAATGTAGGATAAACCTTAAATAACCATATGAAAACTATTCCCAAAATAGTAGCGCTAGGTAAAAATTGCAAGAAAAACCTTTAAAAACCATTTACAAACCATTTCTAAAAAAGTAGACTCAAGGTTAAAAATTATAAGAAAAACCTTAAAGTACTATTTCAAAACCATTTCTCAAACATTAAAAACAGGGTCGCTTTTTCGCGAAAATTGACTTTATTTTTACCTGGGTGCAGAATAGTTGTTCGCAAAGCGGCCTCAATTTAGAACTGTCAAAGTGGAACCAATTTACTGTTCGCAAAATGATACCAAGAAGTGGCAAGTACAGTAGTTGTTCGGTAACTGGGCGTTGTTTAACTGGGCTGCTTTTTAACTGGGCGCTCGATAACTGGGCCGTAGCCCAGTTAAAAAGCAGACAAACGTCAAAAATCCAAAACAAACCGAAATCACCGAGGGGTAAATGGATGCAAAAATCATGGTCAACAAATAAAAAAACTTTTTTCAAACTTTTATGTAATTTCAAGTCACAATTAAAGAAATAAGAAAAGTAATCATTGTAAACAAATTTGAGTAACTTTTATTTTTATATTTCATCCAATAAATTTTATGCATCGGTAGTCCCCTCGTTATTTTTCGTTCAGCCCAGTTAGCGAACAGCATTCGATGACTGGGCTACGTTTTCAGCCCAGTTACCGAACAACTACTGTATTGTAATCGATCTATAATTTATTTTGTCGGTGGTGTCGAGCTTTTGCGGTATTCGAAGTAAACAAATCTTAAAAAGGTTAGAAATCGAGATTGGGTAAATTCGTCGCTAGCATTTCAATAAGCGCTATGTCGTATGCAAAACCTAAGTTTATGACGCTTTGTGAAATATTAGCGACGAGTTATCAATGAATGGCACATGCAAAATAATGATGATTAATCTTACTCCAACATTATTACTGCGCTTCAAAGATACACAATCTCGGAACTTCGATTCGGTTGTTCTTCTGATTCACAAAATTCCACCCACTTCTGACGCAATATTTCGTCTCGTGGAAATCAAAAAAGGCCTCTTTTGGGCGCCCATCGATTAGTCTACGAACATTAAAAGTGCGAAGCCCTTAATTTTTCAACGAATTTTTAAACATGAACAGATTTTAAAAAAATCAAAACAAGTCATTTCCGCAGCAAAAAATATGTCACGATTGAGCTTGAACATAGCCTTCCACATTGTTTATGTTTACAGCTGTAGTGCAGATGTATTAGTGAGGAGCAGTGGGGAGCATTCGAAAATCACGTTACGCATTCTGTCTTTTCAGCACCCAGATTTTTACCATTACACAAATGGTAATTTGACGAAACGTTGTTCGAGGATTATTAAGGTTACCGTTGCTAACCACCCTCATCTCAGATGGTCGAACTTTATGATAAATGGTAGGGTACTATTTTGGAAAAACGTTTTTTCAATAGTTTTTAGAAAAATAGTTACGTTAAATATTCTTAGTTTTAATTCCGGGGTGACTTTGATAGTCAAAGTTTTTCTTGTTAAAATCATATTTAAGATGTTCAAACTTTATTTGTACGTTAAATGTATCATTACTAAAGTAGCTGACATAGTTTGTAAGAAAAAAAATCAATGTTTATGTTAAGTTAACTAAGTTTATAATTTTTTTAACAAAATACATATAAATTTCAGGTAAAATTGTCGGAATTTTGCCTGAAATTTGTTAAAACTTGTTTTGTTTATAAAATTATCGATTTATATTGCATTTTATACTGAATTCGAAGCACGAATCACAAATTTTCACATTTTACATGAAATTTGTTCAACTGAATTTGCCTATAAATTTGGAGATCTTTTTTAATTGTGTTTCAAAAACACATATTATTTAATATTTACAAACTTATTTAACCTTCTCCTAGTGGAAAATTGTCCAAAGAATCCGAAAATGCATTCCGTTTTCCGATTAAAAATCATGTTCATTGAGAAAATCATGAGACTTTGAAAAGTTTAAAATAATGAATTCCATCAACATTTTCTTAACTATAGTTAAATAACTATATAAACCTTTCAAAAATTTATGAAAAGTTCTTCTTGAGGTACTTTGAAGACTTCTCTACCACGGTCAGTATATTTCTGAACCATTCCTTACGTATTTTAATTGTATTTTCATTTTGCGGAAAAATCGCAAACCTATCAAAGTCACCCCGGCTATCAAAGTCACCCCGTTTTACGGTACATATATTAGGGTGGGTACGTTTTTCAAAAAGTTCTCGGATCAAGTTTTAGTATGGTTCCCCTTGTAGGGCATGCCCATAGGGACTTTCATGCATGTTTTTTGTACAAACGCTCCTACAGCTCTGAGAAAATCACGCGCCAACTTCTGGTATGGTCAGGCCTATGGGGAACGGTCAGGAGAACACTTTTCCCGAAGAGAGCATATGGATTCGTTGTCCCTAGACCTGGCGCATCGGCAAACAATACGATGTCTCCGGAATCAACGGTTTTTCCTGAAAAAGCATCAAATTTTCCCTAGCATGCTATGAAAGCTTGATGGACACCGCGACGCCATACGTCAGGCAGCTACCACGTGGGTGAGAAACGCCTGGAATATTTAATTGCAAACCTTCTTTTAACTAGAAAATGATCATTTCGAATAATCGTGATGTTATTTAGTCGAATTCAACATCTTTGCATAGCGAATTTGTATTTTTTTTTGCAAATATTTCAACCACGTGGTAGCTGCCTGACGTATGGCGTCGCGGTGTCCATCAAGCTTTCATAGCATGCTAGGGAAAATTTGTACTTTTTCAGGGAAAACCGTTGATTCCGGAGACATCGTATTGTTTGCCGATGCGCCAGGTCTAGGGACAACGAATCCAGGCCTGACCATACCAGAAGTTGGCGCGTGATTTTCTCAGACCTGTAGGAGCGTATGTACAAAAACATGCGTGAAAGTCCCTATGGGCATGCCCTACAAGGGGAACCATACTAAAACTTGATCCGAGAACTTTTTGAAAAACGTACCCACCCTAACATATATAGTTGAATGAATTCAACTCTCGATTTCCGTGAAATTGAAAATGTTTAGAATCGTCACCCTCCGAATGACAACTTACCGCTGCTGGGTGCTGGTATTTTCACGTTCAGTGGAACGTCTTCCTGCGAATATGGAGCTAGCAACGTTTCCTCATCTCGCGGCGTGTTCTCTGGCGCGTAGCGGCGTTTCATGTTAACACCTACATGGGGAAAATGATGGAGCATTTTCAATTAGGTACTATTCATAATGGGGTCGTGCATAAACACGTGGCCTCCTTTAGGGGGAGGGGTCCGAAATCCGACCGAAAAAAACATGAATAGCCATGGGGGCGGGGAAGGGAGGGGGTTTACGGCTGACCACATGGCCTTTTAAAAAATATTTCCTATAAAAAACATAACAAATGCTTATTATGTTTACTTATATGGATACATTATTTTGTTAAACTTTAAAACCATACAATTATTGTGTTTAGAGTTATCACTTATATTTCAATGTCACCACATTTTCCATTTCACTATTTAATTTGATCTTTCTGGTCCTCGTCCCGTTCGTACACACCTTTTTTTCGCGAAAAAATGCCGGCTTCCACGGTTTGTCTCTGCACGGGCACCACACAATGCGGTTGTCGTCGTCGTCACGGTGTGTTGGTCCTTCCTGCCTCGTGTGGTCACTTGTTCCGTTTCCGGAGTGCGTCTTCTGTAATCGCACACACACACACTCACACTTTCACGCGCGTATTAACAAACGAAATGGAAAAATAGGAAAACTTTTCTTGGCGTAATGTGTTTTTTTACTAAGCACTGTTAGTAGATAGCACTAAATTAATTTCTTCCGCTCAAGGTAGGCTTCGTCAAGATTCCGGCCGACTCGTCCAAGTGACTGTGAAGAACTGACCGATGCTTCAAAACCGTTCACGGAAAGGTTGGTCAGAAAATCACATCCATGACGTAGGTGAGAGAAAGATCTGAAAACTTTGGCTGTGTTGGTGAGAGAGATGAAAGAAACACTAGAGAGGAAAACAGGCACACATGCTTACTTTCCACACACGCACGCGACGCGAACTTCCGGGGGACGTTAAATGACGTAGTGAATAAGTTCTTTGTGGTTTGCGATTTTTAAAATAATTATTATTTGTCTGCAGAGCCGTACCTAGGGTCCACGGCGCCCTTGGCGAAGCATCAATTTGGCGCCCCTCCAAATTTTTCATCATTTTGATATGTTTACTTAAAATTTCAGCGATTGCTTCAAAGAGTTTTAATAATATAATGGTAATTAATTGAATAAATATAACAGCTAAAAATCCAACCACAATTTAATTCTTTGAAGAATATTCAAATTAATGTTTTATTATTTTTAAACCATTTCAATCG
Organism: Culex quinquefasciatus; assembly: GCF_015732765.1. Lineage (NCBI taxonomy): Eukaryota > Metazoa > Arthropoda > Insecta > Diptera > Culicidae > Culex > Culex quinquefasciatus. Next base: position 24,667,186 of record NC_051861.1, on the reverse strand, counting down.
ATTTATATCTTTCCAATACAGATAGGTTGTAACGAAAAGGTGCTTTAGGATTAATGTTGACTGAAAATAGCAGAGTGTTGTTTTATCGTTTTAAATAGAATTTGATCTGACCTAGCTTAAATTTCATTGTATCAGCATTTTCCTGCATTCCTGAAAAAAATAGTTTAACTGATTAGAAAATGGACTCCTTTTCAAACTTGTTTTTGGATGGATTCCCGCATAGTCATGAACTATATAACTACTTTATGACAAATAGTTACTCAACTATTTATCAAATGGTCTCTACTATTCATTAAATTGTAACCCAACTATATATGTACGATATATCAAACCATTAATTCCATTCCCAAAATAGTTTTGGTCGATTTTACTATATGAGAAATTAGTTGTTAGGCAGAAAACTATATGAGGTTTTCATACATATGTAAATATTTTTATAAACTTGGATTTTACGTCAAATAGTCATTGCCCAAAAAATTGACTATTCCCTATATAGTTTCTGAAAAACTACTTTACCGACACTACTTTGCCGACACTTTAAAAAAGACCGCAAAAATGAACCCTACAATTGTTGTGATAACTACTTCGGATATAATCAAATTTGATTTTTAAGTTCTATCGATAGTTGGTGAATGTTTACCGCCATTATATGTGATGTTATTTACGTTGCTGCCGAACTGCTGTCGCCTTATCCAATTGATCTATATCTGTTGGTGGTTATTCAGTGGTTTTGGTGACATGTTGTGTTAGAAGGGAGCAAGCTCGGGGGCAAGTATTTTTCGATAAGTCCAAGTAGTCCAAACCATTGACTCATTTTATAGTGAACAGTAATAGTCCACCATGTAGTACACATATTTTTGGTGTATGGTAAGAACAGCATGCCTACTTTTTCTGGAATAATGAAAGTCAATTTCATGAGCCCTCGTAACATTTTTCTTCTTTTGGGGAGTTTTCTGATAATCTGAGGAGAAGTGGGGGTGTTGAAGGTTCTCTATCATCCAGAGGAATCGACTGTGATCAATTTACTTGATAAAAGTTGAAATTTTTGTACCAATCGTTTAACATATAGTTGGATTATATAACAAACTGTAATTGTACTCCATACTGTTGAAATATTGTTTGAACTATTTGGACTTATAGAAATTTTTAATTCAAAATAGTATGGTGTATAGTAATTTTACTTCATGTAAGTTGACAAATTATTTGGATTATACAAACTTATCGAAAAAAATGTGGCCGCCATCAATTGTGTTCTACTATAGCATTTATAGTAGGTTTTTAGTTCTTACAGGTTCTGACTATAAAAATCTAAAATCTGTGGAATTTTGCTATACCCGCATAAAGATTTACTATAAACCAACAGTAGATTTTATGGTTATCACACGATAAATTCTATGGTTATTTTTACCATGATTCTACTGTAGCCTTTATGTTTTTTCACCATAGAATATATCTTATTTTGGAAATTTACTATAAAAAAGGGGTATTGTTAGGCACAGTCACCATAAAAATTTCGACTTTTCCCCATACAAAAAAAAACCAAAAACTATACATTCTACCGTATTTTCATTGATGCCTTTTCCGTCAAAAAAATTACCCTGACCATAGAAAACATCATACATTTATAATAAAAACAGTAACCATTACAATGGATTGCACAGTAAAATTATAGTTCTTCGTGGTTTTTTCCCCACTAAATATTACTGTAAAAACCATAATCGGACAATGGAATAAATAAGCATTACAATAAATTGCATAGTAAAATAATAGTTCTTTATGGTTTGTTCCCCACTAAATGCTACTGGGCAAAACTATATTCGGACGATGAAATAAATAATAACTACAGTTCGTTTTAATGTATTTTTATGGTTATTTTAGTATTTTAAATAATCAAATATTTATGCAGATTGATTTCTTCTTTTGATTGTTTTCACAAAAACGATGAGCTCTTCTTGACGTTTTCTTTCGCGATTTAATTTCAAGCTCTCGATCAGCTGAAGCCGGTCCGGATCTTGGTTCTCTCCGAGCGAATGGTGCGTCCGTACTAACCAACGGTCCCTTCTCCGGTTTCCGGATTGATCTACTGGTTTGTTTGATGCTAATAGTTTAAAAAAAAACTTAATTAAACACAAATTAAACTTTTTTTCTTAACACATAACTTACCTACGATTTTTGCCTCAAAAAGTCCGCTTAGCAGCATCAACGTGCTGCTTCCGGAAGATTTAATACATGTCGCAGGTGGAACTTTAATCATGCTTCAGGTTCTCGACAGTCACGAGGCCAGATTCGGTACTAGTAAAAAGAAATTGATTAAAATGGGATTGAATTCTGCCTTTTATTTCATTAATAAATATTTATCAATCTGCCAAATGTTAACATTAAGTGCATGCACAAAACTATTCGTATTCATTTGTCCGACTAAACTCGCAAACGTCAAAAAACTCGGAAAAAGATCCAGCAGCAATTTTTGATAATTTGACGTTTGCTGATTTTGGTTATGTTGATTCTTGCAAAGGCAATAGGTATATAGAGTTATCTACGTGCGCATGTATTGCGTGTACGTACACGAAAAAAGTGAGGTTAAATTTTGTACTGGCCAGCAAAACAAATGGTGTGCTAGTGTGTGTGAGATCGGGCTTAGATAGCACCCGCAGAATTGCAAAATTTGTGCAGCTTCTGCAGAATTCTGCAGCCAGCAAAAGTCACTTTTTGCAGCGCATTCTCGTACTTTTCTGCAACTATCTCGTTTGCAGCAGTTCTGCAAGAGAGCAAGAGAACGCGACATTTACATAAGATGCTAACCAGCAGAAGAGAGAAGAAACTACCTGCAGAAAAGTAGTGGAACAATTTTGCTTCAACTTCTGCCTCTCTCTTTGCAAAAGTTTTGCCTGAGAGAGAAGTAACTTTTGGTTGCAGAATTCTACGGTACGAGAATAGACCTAAAACTTGTCACTTATGATGCTGATATACACTTAATGTTAATATTTAGCGCATTGGTCTTTTTCATGGAAAACACTAGAAAATTAAAACCTTATGAAACTCACTTTACGAGAACGACTTTTGCAGGGATGGCCTCCCCGCCACTCGATCCCAGCACGTCCACGCTTTTCAATGGTCCTTGAAGAAAACGAGCTGCGTTTCGTGTTGGTGATCACCATCCGGAACGAACCCTCGACGGCAACAGGCGCTGAGCCTGGTTATCCTTGTTCTGTAGAAGAAAACAACAACAACAACAAAATAATGAGCGGCTGAAGCAGGCCATGGAAAATTACTGTTGCTACCGTTGCTACTGTGCGGTAGGATTCCGCCCTCCATTTCACCAACTTCCAAATACTCACCAACATTCGATCCGATTCGGTTAGGATTTGTCCATCCAACACCCAGAACTCGTTCACCTTCTTGAGACAGCGCCGCATGTGACAAAAACACGGACACACGCGATTTGATGCGGAAAATTCCGATACCGAACTGCAGCCAACACGAAGCATGATTGAACACGCGCAAGAGGAAAAGTTTGACAGCTCGGTCAATCATTTACGCAAAACGGAAATTAGGTATAAATGACTAATTTTTAGGTATATCGAACCTGACTGCAACAAGGTATTTTTTTACTAACTGGCTATTATAGTAGTAATAAAATTACTAAGGGAGCGTTCTTTTATTCCGTAACGCAGTTCGGGGCGGGGGTTGTCAGCGTCTGTTTTGAAAATTGGGGAAGGGGGGGGGGTCTTGGTGATGAAAAATAATGTTACGTAACGCAAAATTACACGTTACAGGGGGGTAGGGTGGTCAAAAATCCCAAATTTTGTGTTACGTAATATAAATCCTCCCCCTAATCGCGTTTTTGTACGGGAATTCCTAAATTTTACGTATTATTGAAGAACCAAAATACCTAAATTTTAGGTATTTTCTGGAAAAGTGAGGGATCTAAAATTACTTAAATTAAGGAATAATCCAAGATGGTGGACCACGACTATTCCTAATTTCTAGGTAAAAATGCCTAAATTACTGATATTAAGCTATAATCCAAGATGGCGGACCATAAGTATTTATTACTAAATTCAAGACATACAAACCTAAAATTCAGGGAATTTTCTGTGAAAGTGAGGGATTCAAAATTACTAATATTTAGACATAATCCAAGATGGCGGACCACGATTATTCCTAATTTCTAGGCATAAATACCTAAATTTGAGGTATTTTCTAGAAAAGTGAAGGATCAAAAATTACTTTCATTAGGAATAATCAATGATCAAATCAATTATTATCCTAGAGATATACAGGCAGAAGAAAATAATGGTTTAAATGATATTATTATTTTTATTCACATAAACCACAACTATTTTATAAATGTTCTGACCTATATTGAATGAGTTGAATATTTTAACATTATAAAATTATATAATATTTTAAACAATAAATTTGATTTTTTTATTTTTTAAATTTTGTATTCCACTTTTTTTTTAATATTTTAATTTTGTAATATTGTAATATTGTAATATTGTAATATTGTAATATTGTAATATTGTAATATTGTAATATTGTAATATTGTAATATTGTAATATTATATTGTATTTGTATTTTAATATTTTAATATTGTAATATTGTAATATTATATTGTATTTTAATATTTTAATATTTTAATATTTTAATATTTTAATATTTTAATATTTTAATATTTTAATATTTTAATATTTTAATATTTTAATATTTTAATATTTTAATATTTTAATATTTTAATATTTTAATATTTTAATATTTTAATATTTTAATATTTTAATATTTTAATATTTTAATATTTTAATATTTTAATATTTTAATATTTTAATATTTTAATATTTTAATATTTTAATATTTTAATATTTTATTATTTTAATATTTTAATATTTTAATATTTTAATATTTTAATATTTTAATATTTTAATATTTTAATATTTTAATATTTTAATATTTTAATATTTTAATATTTTAATATTTTAATATTTTAATATTTTAATATTTTAATATTTTAATATTTTAATATTTTAATATTTTAATATTTTAATATTTTAATATTTTAATATTTTAATATTTTAATATTTTAATATTTTAATATTTTAATATTTTAATATTTTAATATTTTAATATTTTAATATTTTAATATTTTAATATTTTAATATTTTAATATTTTAATATTTTAATATTTTAATATTTTAATATTTTAATATTTTAATATTTTAATATTTTAATATTTTAATATTTTAATATTTTAATATTTTAATATTTTAATATTTTAATATTTTAATATTTTAATATTTTAATATTTTAATATTTTAATATTTTAATATTTTAATATTTTAATATTTTAATATTTTAATATTTTAATATTTTAATATTTTAATATTTTAATATTTTAATATTTTAATATTTTAATATTTTAATATTTTAATATTTTAATATTTTAATATTTTAATATTTTAATATTTTAATATTTTAATATTTTAATATTTTAATATTTTAATATTTTAATATTTTTAATATTTTAATATTTTAATATTTTAATATTTTAATATTTTAATATTTTAATATTTTAATATTTTAATATTTTAATATTTTAATATTTTAATATTTTAATATTTTAATATTTTAATATTTTAATATTTTAATATTTTAATATTTTAATATTTTAATATTTTAATATTTTAATATTTTAATATTTTAATATTTTAATATTTTAATATTTTAATATTTTAATATTTTAATATTTTAATATTTTAATATTTTAATATTTTAATATTTTAATATTTTAATATTTTAATATTTTAATATTTTAATATTTTAATATTTTAATATTTTAATATTTTAATATTTTAATATTTTAATATTTTAATATTTTAATATTTTAATATTTTAATATTTTAATATTTTAATATATATTTTTAATATTTTAATATTTTAATATTTTAATATTTTAATATTTTAATATTTTAATATTTTAATATTTTAATATTTTAATATTTTAATATTTTAATATTTTAATATTTTAATATTTTAATATTTTAATATTTTAATATTTTAATATTTTAATATTTTAATATTTTAATATTTTAATATTTTAATATTTTAATATTTTAATATTTTAATATTTTAATATTTTAATATTTTAATATTTTAATATTTTAATATTTTAATATTTTAATATTTTAATATTTTAATATTTTAATATTTTAATATTTTAATATTTTAATATTTTAATATTTTAATATTTTAATATTTTAATATTTTAATATTTTAATATTTTAATATTTTAATATTTTAATATTTTAATATTTTAATATTTTAATATTTTAATATTTTAATATTTTATAATTGTAATATTTTTATATTTTTATATTTTCAATTTTCAATACTTTTATTAAATGATTCGCATTATTTAAAAAAAATCGTTCAAAAAAAGTTCACACTATGCAACTATAACATTACCATTAAACTTACTGTAACAAAAATTTGGAAAAAATGCATTATGAGATTTCCAATAACAAAACCATGATATTTGCTATCTTCATGTATTTTACGGTAGTTTTATTGTTTCAATTTATAACATTTCCAATAACAAAACCATGAAATTGACTGTAACCATGAAATCTACGATAGCTTTATCGTCATTCCAATGAAGTTCAAAAAAATCAACCATAAACTAACTATAGATATTATAATATCTATTGTAACTGCATGGTTTTGACAATGCATATTATCATATAATTTTATTCGGGTATTGTTCTCAATAAAGTTGATAAATTGTTTGAACTATTTGGACTTGTACATTTTTTCGTTGAGTCACGTTGTCTAAACAATCCGAACTGTTTAGTGTAAGGTTATTGTACCCCAAATAGTTCAAAAATAGTTAGAATCATTAGATTTACTTCAATAAAAACGTCATCATTTGACGATCAGTTTCGTTATGGTTTTGTATAGTGCCGTAACTATATGATAATGGTTAAGTATGTGGTAACTACATCTCTTTTAGTAGTAATATAGTTTGGACTATTCCCCCGATGGTTTTTGATTATGAGGGATTCCTTTTGAAACTATTTTTTTTTTTCAATTTATTTTTGAAAACAATATTTCTCTTCTCTGTGAATGTGTTTTTTGATTGATATAAAATTCCTAAAATTTGTTTTTTGAAAATTCATAGCTTCAAACAAAGGCAATTAGTTTTTACCTTTTTAACACATTGAAATTTTTTGTGTTTATTTTTCGACATCTAAAGTTTCTTAAAATTTTGTATAAAAACCATTACACTCAAATAGAGGGTGACGAGCGGGAATTCCCGGGAAATCGACCATTTTTGGACCTCTCGATTCCCGGGAAATTTGTTCGAAGCAAAATTATATAAACAAATAAAAAAAATTGAAAATTCGAAATTGTTCAGAACATTGGGTGTTCAATGTAAGATGTTCAAGTTCGAATGAACCAATGCTTCTCTTATCTTCTAATTCAGAAAGTGTAAATTTTAACTTATTAAAAGTTCCAATTACTATAATTGGGAAAACTTAAAATAATGTGGACCCCAAAATTAACCTTAAAGCATACTTAGCAGTTAGCCACAAGAAGAAAGTCTATTTTTTTATATTTTTAAAATATATCTTTTATATTTTTAAATTATATCTTAGAAAAAAAAAACTCTGAAAATCTTTGTAAAGTCCACCAAATGTGAACATTCGGGTTTTCCGGATCACTATTAAAATATTAAAATTGTTGTTTTGAGTCGCTATTTATTATATTGTAAAAATCCCGATACTGGGAAATTATATATTAGCTATTTTGTTATTTCACAAAAATCTAATAACAAGTTCAATAATTAACAAGTTGTATTGCAGATTCAGAAAAAAATCAAGAAGTAGATCATAGTTCCCAAAAATAATGAGGCTACTAATTAACGTTTCATTAAATAAGCATGAATAAATCGTAACTGAATTCATTGAAAAGAAACACATTTTTAACTTTTCTTTATACATTACTGGCACTATTGGCATAGTTATAAACACTACCAGGTCCCGGGAATTCCAAGGAAATTTCCAAATTCAACTCTCGATTCCCGGGAAATTGAAAATCTCGAGAATAGTTACCCTCTACACACAAAGCTTTTAGAACCGTTTGTGTAAATGTGAAAATTTAGGCGAAATTACACTGGATAGCCCAACACATGGAATCCATGAAATAAAAAAAAATGTATGTGAAAGATAAGCAACTTTATCCATTCCATTAAAACATAACAAAACAAAATTTTCAAGGAAAATGTTACTAACATTCTTCAAATTATTGACCCTAGAAGCAAAATTAAGTGGAACTTTGTGTTTTCCCAAAAATATTGCTGTTTTTGGTTGGAATTTTGCTTTGGTTTAAATTCTAATGGGTCCGCGATAATGGTGTTTCTGCAAATCAAAATTATACAAGAAATTGTATAATATTTTACTTTTACGACTAAAAAGTTGGTGGACATGCCAATCTATGCAACTTTGTCGAAGACACCCAAATTTTACTTTTTCACCCTTGCTACAAGCAATTGAATACAAGCAGCAGAATATAATATATTTAGAGCAATTTATGTGCTCTTAAACAAACCAACATTTTTATGTTGAAAAAAAAAATATTTTGCTAGAAATTTAACAAAAGTCAAAGCATTTTTTGTGTTAGAAATATTCAATTTAAACACTTCAGTATTTCGAAAACGTAGGCCAATCTCAACGCACAAGTTTGCATTTTAAACGATAAAAATATCTCAAATGCCATTTTCTTTAAACTTGAAATATCTTATTCTTTTTATTTCAGATTTTCAATAGAAATGTGTAAATTTCAATTAAATAGCTGATTATATAAAAAAAATACTTCAAAACATAAAAAAGCTTGATGGTTCCTGATGCTGGAAAAATGGTGAAATTTAAATTGAATTTTATATACTGTAGTTGGAATATAAAATCTCTAGCTATTTCAAAGAATTGTTATAAAACCCTGAAATTTTTGCCACTTGAGCGCCCCCTTTGATATATGAATTTACAGTTCGTCGACGCAGCTCAAGAGGTTCTGACGTGTTTAAAGGAAGCTGGACAAAAAAGTGTGAAAGTACTGCTATTGTGTTCTGGGCATTGTTGCGCAGAACAATGGAGCCGAGAAAGGAAGCAACGATAAAGATTAATTTTGGATCTCAAGGTCGAAACCCTACCAACGAAGAAATCTTCAATTTCTTCAAGGTTAAACGATGGAGCGCAGCTGAGTTGAGCGCGATGTACCGCGAAAATTATAGCGTTTTCGTCCGGTTTCAATCGGTGCTTCTGATGCGCAAAGCTTTGCAAAAGCTGGGACCTCAGGAAATTTTCACTTACGCGGATGGAAAAACGGCACACGTGAGCATATTTGAGGCGTCGGGTGCATTTAAATATGTTCGGATTTTCGGTTTGCCTCCAGAGGTTGAGGATGGTCAGATTGCGGAAGCGATGGGCAAATTTGGAAAAATCCACCATCAGGTGAGGGAGCGGTTTGCGGAGGATACTGGTTTTCCTATTTGGAATGGAGTTCGAGGTCTGCTGATGGAGGTTATGTCGGAAATTCCGGCAAAGCTTCGAATCCAGCACGTGGAATCCCGGATTTATTATGATGGTTTGAAGAACAAATGTTTCAAGTGTGGGGAATTGGGTCACCTGAAAGCAGGCTGTCCAAGGAAAAGTGAAATTGTGATGAAAGAACCAGCAGCGGAGGTAACAGGAAGCTCATTTGCGGAAGTTTTGATTGAAGGTACAGTGGAATCGCAACAAAAGGATTCGAAGCAGGTAGTCGTCAACGGAAAGGGATCAGAAGTTATTGACAAGAGAGTAGAAGCAGAAAAGGAAAAACAAGCAGCACAGGTTATGCAATGGAAAGGAAAAGAAAGTATTCATGGAGCAAATAATCAAGTTACCAGAACAAAGTATAACCCTGAGCACCCAAGTAACATTTTTTCCAGGAGTTCTACAAGAGCTCTTCAAGATAGCTACAGCGTAGCAGTTTGGACCGCGGTAGGATAAAACTCTCTTCAAGTACTCTTCCAAACTCCTGAAGAAGTTTTGAAGAGAATTTTATCCTACCGCGGTCCAAACTGCTATGCTGTAGCTATCTTGCAGAGCTCTTGTAGAACTCCTGAAAAAAAATGTTACTTGGGCAGTTAGCTATACCACCTTACAAAGGGAAAAAGAAAGCAGAAGAATATAACCGAAGATCACGATCGAGATCGCCTATAAGGGAAGCGTATACAGATGATGAAAGTTGGTAGTAATGTAACGATTATGTAACGATTATTGTATAAAATATTGAAAAAAAAAGAGAGAATTTAATTTTAAATTTAATTCTGGTACAATTATTGAAATAGTTGATTTTGGCGCCCCAAGTGTTATAAGTAATATTTGTAATATTCCGACCAAGATTATCGAGTTATTTTGTAGTCCTACTTTAAAATTTAGCGCCCCTTTTGTTCTGAATACCTTTCTAGGATTTTATAATAACATGACAAATTTGTACAATCATCGTTTTCGGCGCCCCCAAGGGCGGTCGCCAACTGCGCCAACCCCTAGGTACGGCGCTGTTTGTCTGTAATTTTAGGATTTCGATGGAAAGAGAGCTCCATGGACGTAACAATTAATTTTCAAAGTTTGTGTCGTTAAAGTCTGTTTAAAAGAGAAATCCTTGAGGGAAAACCAAGGGTGGCCAGTTCAGGTTTCGGGTGCGGTTCTGGCCCAGCCAGCCATGCCAGATATACAGATAAATCTGTATTTTACAGATTTTGCGATCCCAAAAATCGGTATATTCAGATTTTATAAAATGATTATAATAAAAAATTACAACGGTTTAGTAATTGAATTATACTTTAATTTGATTACAAAGCTTAAACCCGCTGTTAAAAAAAAAGAAATGTCTTCTATGCTAGCATAGGTCCCAATGATTCAAACAATTGTTCAACAATTCATGGAGAAATATAACTTTTCGCCATATGATAAGGATTTTTCGAAACAGCTATTGTTAAAACATAAGGGTGCCATAGCCGACGTAGTATTTCCAACTTGAAGTTCAGCGAAAAACTCTTAAGTCCCAATAATCCAAACAATTGTACAACAATTCATGGAACGATATAACTGTTCGCCAAATGGTTAGGTTATTTGAAACAGGTATTGTATGATTGAGCCAAATGAACTACAGCAAAAAAAAATCTTAAGTCCGAATAATTCAAATAATATTTCAACAATTCATGGAGCGAATTATGTCGAAAAATTTCCTAATTCTCAACAATTCAAACCATTGTTCAACAATTCATGGAACGATATATCTGTATGCCATATAGTTTGTATGTAAAGCTAATTTGTTTTCGTGATAATTTTAATAAGTCCAAATAATTTAAACAATTGATTGCCCATTATCAGAACGATAACTGTTCACCATGTGATTGGTCTATGATTTTTTTGTATGGTTCTACCATACATATTACGATATATTTACGATAAATTTTGAGGCCACATTTCATAATAACATGCATTTTGAACCGCCAAACGAAATGTACCTGAGATAGCTCAATTAGATAAGGCGGCAGCACCTCGGAAGAATCAACAGGAGACATCATCATCAAGCGGTAACAAATCCCGGACATAACAAAAAAACGCTAACCATTTTAATATTCATATACTTACCATTCCCGTTAAATCCACAGTTCCCAGAACATTTGTAAAGTTTATTTTTTGGCTCCTCCCTTTTCAATTGGTGTCGGTAAGTGTCGGTAAAGCAGTTCACCATTTAAAATCATATTTTATTAATTTGTGGTACGGTTCACATAAAATGAGAATTGAACATTTGGGGTAGGTAACCTAACGACCTATTTAATAAATTGTAGGATTGTTTGGGGAATGGAAAATGTACGGTTGCACCCTATTTGGTGTATTATCAAGATCATTAAGGAAAAATCATTCGACAAATGGTGACTGTATGGTTGTTGACTATGCGGGTTCCCCTCTCGGCAAATTTCCCCTCTTTTTGGTGCACGCTGGTTGGTTGAACAAACGTTTCCCAATCAGTCAATATAGAGACGTGAGATTGATGTATCTAAAATCACCCCCACTCTACCTCATAATTTTCGGATCGTCGACGCGGCAAAAAACGAATAAGAGGAGAATGGGTGCAAAAAGGCGGGGCATACGTCACCGATCTAAATTAACAAAACGCGGCTCGGTCGGTCCCGAAAATTCATTCTGTTGCTGGCCGTCGACGAGAACACATCAGGAGCAGATGGCCTGGTGGCCCGTTTGCAGACGGCCTGGAGGCCCGGGAGCAGATAGCCTGGAGGCATGGACACGCCAAGACATGCCAGCCGGCATGAGCGGGAATTGGAATTGCCACCACTTGGAGTGGCCGGAGTCCCCGGCGGGTGTTCCGATAGGGTGACTTATCCCGAACCATAAGAGTTGGGGCAATATGGGTATCAAACTTAAGGGTTTTTGATACTGGACATAAAATTTGACATTTTGGCAGTAGTGGCCACAATCCGGAGTGGCCGGAGGCCCCGCGGATGTTCCGATGGGGGGACATTTGCCGAACCGTAAAAGTTGGGGCAATATGGGTATTAAATTTCTGAAATCTGTTTCTTTACAAATCAAACAGCCTGTTTCAGAGACACGAAATAGACCAGAAAAGAGTTGTCTTGTGTAATTATAAGGGAATCATGAGGAAATTTGGACCGGACGTTCTAATCGAAAATTTCAACAATCATCTAGCAAAGTTCTTTGTCATACTGGTCACGTGTAACATAACCACCTGCACCTTTTTTATACAGATTCTACATAACTCCAGCAGACTCCTGAAAACTTCATGTGGCATCCACATCCGCGTTTGTAATGGAGCACTTCCATTCGAGCAGTTTTTGCTTTTTTCTATAATGTATTGTACCAATGGACCACTTCCATTCGAGCAGTTTTTGCTTTATTCTATAATGTATTGTACCAATTGTATTACCATTGGTATGTGTGTGCTCCTTTCCCTTTCGCAAACCGACAACCGAGTGCGCAACGTGGCTGGATCGCGGGCAGCTTCAGGTTTTTTTTTCTCTGCGTACAGTTTACCGGAACGGATCCGGTTCACAAAAATGGACAAAACCGCGAAACGCCATCGGGTGCCTCCGGATTCAACGAGGTGAGTTTCATTTTAGTGGCTTTTTTCTAGGGAAAACCCAAATATATGTTTTTCCATGTAATTTTGCCCGCTGAATCTGAATCTGCCCTCACGATTGGCCCAAAATGTCGAAAAATGAAAAAGATTTTTGGTCGTATTTTGGGTTTCCATGTCAAATTATCATTATCTTTCCTGAAGACACAAAAGCTCCAAAACTTCATCATTTTACGGAAAATCAATTTTCTACTTAATTTTGCGATCTGCACCACTGTGCACTGTATTTAAGCATCCTCGTGGCGCAGTGGTTAGCGGCTTCGACTGCTATGGGGCGCAAGTTAAATTCCCGCCTTATACTCCTGGCCTTCTATCGGATGGGGAAGTAAAACGTTGGTCCATTTGCGTAAAAGAGGTTTTGGGTGACTCACCACACATTAACCTTCGGACGCCTAGAAATGAGCAGAAACTTGCAACACCCGTGGGTCGTTAATGTGGATTGCTTTGCTTTTTTTGTATTCAAGCAAATGTTTATCTTAAAATCATACAATCAATTTTATTGCATATTTTTTTCCAATTTAGAGTATACATAAAGCTGTTTCCATGTTTAAAGTACCAAAAATGCTGAAGCCGTAACAATTTATAATTAATCAAAACTTTAGTCAATTGTACTTAACAGAAGCATCATAAATGCAGTTTGAAATGATATTTTACACTCAAAAAAATGAGTTCGCGTAAACGTGAACAGCGTTCATGCCAACGGGAACCAGGAAGGAAATTGTTCACTTTCATGGTGCAATGCACTATAAAAGTTGAACAGTTTTCTTCCTGGTTCCCGGTGGCATGAACGCTGTTCACGTTTACGCGACTGTAAACAAATGTATTGTTTTGTTTCAGTCAACTACTTCTGTAATTAGGTTCTATCCTATTCCCCAGAAACTCATTCCTCAGAATGACCCAGTTTCCAGAAAAGTTTTATTTTAATTATGAATGTACTTCATTTCAAAAAGTGAACAGTTTAAAAGTGTGAAGTGTTCGGATTTCGCCTTGATTGTGAAAACTGCTAACAAAAGTTGGATGTTTCCTTCTTTAAAGAAAGGATATACACAGCAAAAAATCCGATGGTAAAATCGCATGCAACATCAATCCGGCGAGAGTCATATTAAGATTACCAAGTGCGCGCCCCAACCCACTCGCCTATTTCGCCGCTATGACAATAGTCGGATCAATGCCAATATAACAGTAGGTTTTCCTGGGGAACCTACAGCTACATCGGTGAAGATCCAACTATTTTCTTAGCGGCGAGATAGGCGAGTGGGTTGGGGCGCGGACTTGATAATCTTAATATGACTCTCGCCGGATTGATGTTATTTTTGGGGTGAGCAGACCTGATTTTTTTTTCTTCGGTACATGCTTTTTGTGTACACGTTTTCTCATTCAATATTACATGCTTTTTCTCACAAAGGTGATGTGCATGCTTTTGCATGCGATTTTACCATCGGATTTTTTGCTGTGTACTCTCTTGACTTGTGATAATTGCTGACAAATGTTGAATATTCCCTTTAAAGTTGATTTTTTTTCCTTTAAAGAAGGGAAATCTCCCTTGTCTGTGAGTAGGGTAGGGTAGTCATCAATGAGACACTTTTGGTTTTTAACATTCAACGATTTTTGTATTTTTTTCATCAGCATGCTTTAATGAGCTTTTTGTTGCAATTTCTTTCTTTTAATGTGTACTAACATTGACAAAAATATGAGATCGATCCGATCTCTACAGTCAGAGCTATCCAACTGTCAAATTGTAGACGCACTTGGCAGGAACAATGAGACAGGTGGGGAACAATGAGACACTCTACGAAAATCAATACTTTTCTTGTAAAACATCATGTTTTGGTATTGTTCCATTGCAGGTGACTTGCCTTGAACATTTTGAAGCAATTTTGCCAACTTGAAACTTCAAGTAACAAAAGTTATAGTAAAAAGTATTTAAATTTAGTATAATCCATTTATTTATGCCAAATAACTTTATATTTTTGGCTAAATGAAGTCAAAACTCAATAAATATGCCAAAAATCACTTCCAATTCATGTTTCGAAGGATTTCCTAGATTTTGAAAATTCTAATGAAGAAAAATCAAAGTGTCTCATTGTTACCCATGGACTGAAAAGAGTGGAGAACAATGAGACAGCCCTGGATTCTGGGTATATTCTTAATTGTAGTCAAATCTAATGAAAGGTCATTGTAGCCAACTGCCCTCAGGCAAGTACTTTAGTTTCTTCGAACATCCATCGCCGTTCCCTGATGCGCTCTTGACTTTTAGTGCCTCTGGAGCGACAGACGCACCGACAACATCTACCGATTGCTGTTTTCCTTCTGACGACGACGTTCCGCATCCCGCCGTACCACCACAAGTCTTGACGAGTTGCAGCTACCCCTGCGGCGAATCTTCTCGAACAGTGGCGGACACCGTTTTGACCACGTCTTTCGACTGCTGTTACACTGCTGACCCGGGACGCACGAACACACGCATTATGGAAGATTCCCGTCCCTCCATCACGGTCGCGCCAACGCACTGCTGCCTTGTCATCAATTGTACGTGCCATCAGAGTCGTCCCGGCCCTGTGCTTGGATGTGGACGCGGAATCTTCCAAATGCCGACTACAGGCAAGTACCAACACGCTTTTCGTTTTTGTAACGACCCGGCGCCTGATGCCATCTCGACTTCCAGCGACGTTCCGACTAGTACCACGCCTTTTGATGAATTGCCGAGCTCCAGTCTCCGTAGCAATGGGAACTCTCTACGACTGGCGGAAATTGCTGACCCGGGACGCACGACCATCGGCATTATGGAAGACCCCAACACTCCCGACACAGTCGCGCCACCGCTCTGCTGCGACTCGCTGCGTTCGTGCCTTCCAAGTCGTCCACGCCCTGTGTTCGGCTCAAGAGAAGGGATCTTCCAGCATGCACTCTCAGGCATGTATCATGGCTTTCCCGTCCAATCGCCGTCTCCTGATGCTTCCCAACCTTTCAGCTGCAGCCAGCCACCCCGTCCGGCTTTACACGCGTCGCCCACAGCTCAGCAATGTCATCTTTACTATCAAAACGCCGGTGGCATGAACGGTACTATAAGTGATTACCTACACGCTAGTTCAGGGGAATGCTACGATTTCATTGCGCTGACGGAGACCTGGCTGAAGGATCACACGCTCTCCGCTCACATCTTCGGACCTGAATATGAAACCTTCCGTTGTAATCGCGGGC
The DNA here is from genome assembly GCF_015732765.1 of Culex quinquefasciatus. Classification (NCBI taxonomy): domain Eukaryota; kingdom Metazoa; phylum Arthropoda; class Insecta; order Diptera; family Culicidae; genus Culex; species Culex quinquefasciatus. The sequence continues at coordinate 24,650,769 of NC_051861.1, read as the reverse complement.
CGGATAACAGCAAGAAAACTGAGGGTGGTGGAGTTCTCATCGCCGCACGCAAAAGCTTCAAGCCTCGTCGGATTCATCAGGACAACTGGAAGACGGTAGAGCAAGTATGGGTTTCGCTGAAGCTATCGGATCGTGTGCTGTATCTCTGCGCGGTTTACTTCCCACCGGACCGCACTTACGACAAAGACTTGTACAAAGCTCACCTGGATTCTGTGCGATCTATTGTGGAACGAGCCCGTCCAATCGACGACATTTTTGTCGTCGGTGATTTCAATCTCCCAAAGTTGAATTGGACGCACTCCCGAAACGGATTCCTTTTTCCCGACCCCGACCGCTCCCAGTTCCATTCCTGTGCCCGTGATCTTCTCGACAGTTACAGTGCGAGCACTCTGCAGCAGATCAACCACGTGACAAACGAGGATGGTCGGAGTCTAGATCTCTGCTTCGTTAGTGTACGTGACACTGCCCCTGAGGTCACCGCCGCGGCGGTTCCACTCGCCAAGGTAGTCGCACGTCATCCGGCTCTCATTATATCGGTCGACGGCAGCTGTAGCACCGAGTACCGAGAAGAGATCGCCCTGGTCCGATACAACTTCCGGCGCGCCGACTTCGAGAGTTTGTCCCGCGCCCTACGTGGTATCGAGTGGAGCAGCGTTCTGGACCCTGTAGACATCGATTTAGCAGTCGATACGTACACATGTATTCTGGGAAGACTGATTGAACAGTTTGTGCCGAAGATTCGGAAGGTGGTCTCCCATCACCTTCCCTGGCAAACCCAAGAACTACGCCACCTCAAGACCCAGAAAAGAGCTGCTTTCAAGGTTTCCAACGGATCTGTACACTTACGCGACTACTATCTTCGGATTAATCACAGCTATCAACGATTGAGTCGCAGGTGCTTTGCAAACTACCAGCGCAAAATGCAGAAGAAATTGAAAACCGACCCGAAGAAATTCTGGAAATTTGTCAGCGAGAGCCGTAGAGAATCTGGATTGCCGACTTCAATGCGGTTGGCTGACAATGAAGGAGATGATGCAGACAAAATTTGCCAGCTTTTCGCGAAGAAGTTTGCCGGTGTATTCTGCGCGGAGCCTATTACTGATGAGGAAGTCCGAGCCGCCGCAGAAAACGTTCCACGTCGGGATGAACTACTGGCTTCGATCGAGATTGATGAAGGTACCATCCAAGCCGCTGCATCCAAACTAAAACACTCTTGCTCACCAGGACCGGACGGGATACCGTCTACCCTGCTGAAACGTTGTTCCTCCAGCCTATCGGCACCACTCTTACACCTGTTTCGTCTTTCGTTGAGCTCTGGAAAATTTCCTGTTGCCTGGAAGCAAGCTTACATGTTTCCAGTGCACAAAAAGGCGATCGAACAAACGTGGAGAACTACCGTGGATTTCCGCTTTGTGTGCCACCTCAAAGTTGCTGGAATTGGTTGTGATTGATCCGGTTTTCTCGCATTGCCGCCAAGACCTTGCTGATGAACAACACGGGTTCTTTCCTAAGCGCTCAACAGCAACCAATCTCCTTTGCTTCACCGAATCGATCATCAACAGCTTCGACGCCCACTCTCAAACCGATGCCATCTACACAGCCTTCGACAAAATTAACCATCGCATCGCTGTTGTTAAGCTTGAGAGATTGGGTTTCCGAGGAAGCCTATAGGGGGATGGCGTCGCTATTTTTAGACCACGTTTTCCACTTTTTCTCATCGAAACCGACTACTTTATCGACTTCATTTTGCTGGGCGAGATAGGACGCCGTCTATTTTTAGACGATGACTCAGCACTTTTCCACTCTTGCACTTAAAAAAACCAGATGGCAGCACGATGTAACGCCACGTCAAGTCTTATCTAACGGGACGTTCGCTGAAGGTGAGAATCGGAGACGCACTTTCCGATATCATCGAAGCCACATCGGGTATCGCGCAAGGAAGCCACCTCGGTCCGGTGGTATTCCTGTTTTACTTTAACGACGTTAATTACACCGTCACTGGACCTCGCCTCGTTTACGCGGATGACCTCAAGCTTTTTGCTCGAATTGACAACTCGAACGACGCCGAAGCATTGCAGCGCGATCTGGACAGGTTTGCTGGTTGGTGCGAGGTGAACCGCATGATCCTCAACCCTGGAAAATGCCAAGCGATCACGTTCAGTTGGAGACACTTCCCAGTAACCTTCGACTACCGTATTAATGATACTTCTGTCGAACGGGTCACTCACGTGAAGGATTTGGGAGTCATCTTGGACACGCAACTCACTTTCAAGCAGCATCTGTCATACATAATCGCCAAAGCCTCCCGACAACTAGGATTGGTAATCCGCATGACGCGCAAGTTCACTGACATTTATTGTCTAAAGACCCTGTACTGCTCGCTGGTTCGATCCACTCTAGAGTACTGCTCGACAGTGTGGTCCCCGCACTACAACAACGCTGTTTGTCGCCTCGAAAGCATCCAACGAAGGTTTGTGCGATATGCCCTCAGGCAGCCGCCGTGGACAAATCCCTTGCATCTTCCGCCGTACGAACAACGCTGCCGTTTGATCGACCTCGATACACTACAGCTACGACGAGACCTAGCCCGTGCGATGACTTCTGCTGATGTCCTACTCGGCCGGATTGATTGCCCTGATCTGCGTAACCAGATTCAGCTCCGAGTGCCTACCCGGCAACTACGCCACACGCCAGCTCTCGAAGTTCCGTTTCGTCGCACCAACTACAGCGCGAATGGTGCCATCAACGGACTAAAGAGAGCGTTTAACAAAGTGTCCAGTGTGTTTATAGCTATAGCTTAGATGTGTCTCGTTAGGGTGTAATATGGTTGTATGGAAAAAAATAAAGTTGTCCAAATTTAGCGAGCACAGCAATTTTTCAGTTCCTTTTAGGGTCCTTAACCACTCCCCAAAGTTTGGGAACGATTGGTTTAGTCCTCGCTTTGCGCAAAGCGATTCAATTTTCCATATAAATTTGTGTGGGAAAAACCATTTTTTTGGATTTTGATATTTATAAAATCCACGTTTCACGCTGTACTCAAACCGGATTCATATTCGGATGCTCTGGAAGGTGCTCTACAACTTTCTCAAAGAAAGTATGGTGCTAGCTTGTCCAGTCATCCAGTTCAGACGTGTTTTGCTCGTGTTGTCATCTCGCGTGCTTGGAAGTTTTTGACAGATGGAGGTGGAGGAATCCTCCGAGGAGGAAAATTTTCATCCCGTCCGCGGGAATCGGAAGCGGAAGAAGTCCAGCGAGGTCACTGGAATCGGCATCGAAGGAGAAAAAGTTGAGAAGACCCTGCTCAACAACAACAAGTTCAGCCCGCTAGCGGATAACAAAAACAACAACAATGCCAGCCCAGCAGGAGGAGGGGACGCCCCGGCGGTTCCACCACCCGGCCAGTCGGCAGGTAAACAAAAGCAACCACCTTTGGTGGTGAAGAACACCACGGATTTTTACAAGCTCGTGGCGATAGTGGAAAGTTGTAAATTAGGTTTCAACCCGATTTACAAACTAACCCGATTTGGAACCAAGGTGACCTGCTTCTCTGTCAAAGATTTTGACAAGTTGCAAGAGCTACTCAAGAAGAAGAAAGTGGAATTCTACACCCACGGTCGGCGGAGCGAACGAAATCATCGGGTGGTTCTTCGTGGGTTTCCGTGCGGACTTCATCCGGAGGCGCCAGCAGGCGTCGAAACCGAAACCGCCGGCAAGGAAGGCGGAGAAGCAGAGTCCAGCAGTTCCGGCGTTTACGCCGGCGGAGTTTCCTCCGCTGCCGGGCGCAGTTCCGGACGGAAAATCCAAGGATCGCCCTCGTCCCGCAGGAAGCAGCCAAGGTGGCCCCCGAGACGGTGGAGCCACGGAGAAGGAAGCCGGGGAGGTGCTCTACAGTTCGGCTGAGCTGTGGAGGATTTTCTCCGAGTACATCGGCAGGTTCAAGTCCTGCAAGACCCGCTTGGACCAAGTAACCTTCGTCAGTTACATAATCTCCAAGAATTTAAGGAGTTTTTTTTGTTATTAGGGGAAATATACCCATTTTAATCACTCTAAGCCGTTCGACCAATTCTCATCACTTTTGCCATTTTCCGCTATAAAATCAACATTTTCAGATGTTTCAACAATGGAGAGTTGCTTGCTCACTTTTAGTTGAGCTATTTATTACTTTGGAACAGTCAAAAACACTTTATGAAAGCTGTAATTCATGATCAAAGTGCTGATAGGCCGATAATAGAAATAGGCTTAAAAAGGGTATAGTTCCCCTATATATTGTTATACTGATCCTCGGTCCCAACCTGGTCACAGCACCTAAAAGGACCTAATAAAAATAAGTTAAAAAAAAATGGTGGATTCATTAAACACCTGTACATTTTACTTACAATTCCGTTCAAAGAGTGTTTTTCGGAACTGCAAAAAATATTGGGTGGAACTTGTTGCAAAACGTGTTATTTGCCAAATTCTTCTTTAAGCCACTTGTTGCATAAACTGCAATTTTAATAATTTTTATGTTAACAGCAGTTTTTGATAAGTTTTCTCTAAACATTTCCGGAAATAAATGTGTGTACATGTCTGTTAGGGTTTTGTTGTTGTTTTAAGCCAAAATTGAATAACAAAACATATGTGTTATTCAATGATAAGTGAGCGAAATCAATCTTTTATTAATTCTATCTCTCAATAGGTCTATTGACACCATGCATAAACCCATCAAATTTCGGTTAAAATTTGGTGTAAAAATAACAGTTTTCTTATAGTGGAACCCGGTACAAAATCGGATTATTTTTTTTCTTCAATTTTTCAAAAGACTTGAGATTTCACTACGGATCTGATCTCCTTCACATTGACTTTCTCAGTTTTTCTAACCAACTACTCAACAACTTGCGCCAGCTCTGAACCAAGCAAACTTAATTATTCACACACGCCCTGGGCAAGCTGCCAGACTGTTTTGTGAAATGTGTATTATACTATAATAGTGATTTTAATCAACAGTTCATGTCGTTCTAAACACATCATTCTTCTTATTTTTTTCAGCTCGCAGCAATGCATTGAACAACCCAATTTGTAAGTTAACCAATAACACGGATGCACTGACGTGCCACCAGGGGAATGCTAAAAGCATCACTCTTGGGGTTTGATATCGATACCGACGGCAAACTACGCACAGTAAAACACGTTCGACAGCCTAGCTCGGATCTTGCACGCTACCAGGAAGTGATCAGATCGATGTTCGGTCCTCTGTACGATCGGACGTCCATCACGTCCGAGGAGTGTCGACCATCCACAAAACGTGATCGATTTGTGTGCACGATTCGCCATTCGGGTGGCGCCAGGTGTGCTTCCGAATGTTCATGCGCGCAAAGAAGGTGCTACTCCCTTCCGACCTGCGCGTTTGCATCTCCGATGACTATCTTCACGTCGTGTCTTGGGCACTCTCCATAGGTCTTGTCGAGACGCTCGTAGAAAGCGTCTTTATCGTCATCGGTTGTCGTTCGTCGGCGTGTAGATGTTGATCTAGAAATTGATTGATTCTCAACACGCAGATCCGGTCATTCACCATTCCACTTGATGACTCGGTTCTTCTGATCCCCAATCACTCCACAGCAAAAATTACGATGGTAAAATCGCATGCAAAAGCATGTACATCACCTCCGTCAAAAAAGACACTTATTATTACACGCTGCATGTACAATTTTTCTTAGATCTAGGGTTTTTTCTCAAAAAATATTTTCCCTTAAAGAACACCCAGTTAGCAAAATCTAAACGTAGAAATATGTATCCTCCCTGCAAAGGCTTATGAATTGATTTCAGTTGAAAGGTTCTCCAAATCTCTGAATTGCAAATGTAACATCCTGGAGCAGAACTGTTAAATTCTAATAAAAAGAAATTGAAATGTACAGATTTTGCAAACACAACAAAAAAGTTGCAACCGACGGGACTCAAACCCAGCACCTACAGTAAGGACTGGCGCCTTAGCCCGCTCGGCCATCAGACCGATGAAAATCTGATAGGATAAACGCATATATGAGCTTGACATTTCGGTCAAGTAGGTTTCCCATACTAATGGGCTACACATTTCAGGGTGTAACATCACATAAAAATGCATAAAATAATGCAATATTTATTTTACACCCAGGCCTTTTACACGCAGCTGAATTACTACTTTTTTAGCTATGTACGAACCCGACTTCGTGCATCGCCTTTTCACCGCCACTGTAGTAGATGTGGTACTTGAAAGAGGTGTTGACGATGGGGTCCACCGCCGTGAATTCTCGCTCTCCATGGCCGGGCCATCGAACTTCCTGGATGGCGGCCACATACACGTTCAGCTTGTGCAGCTCCCGGGCAAGACGGCCAGCACGTGCAGGATCTTGGAGAGTTCGAACGTTCCAAGTACCGAGTTTCCAATCGTTGTCCTTTTTACATCGCCTGGTCTGATGCCGATTAATCCGTCATGAATTTCTTCTTCTGTTTCTGTACTACCAAAGTTTCCACCGGGAGTTGGTTACCGATCTCTGCAATGGTATCCCGGCCAGCCACGCGGGGAGGCCAGGGTATCGGAGTTACAGGACAAGAGGCTAAAGGACCACTTGGTGGGTCTATTTTATACCTACGGTACATGATGTACCTATGGTACGCGGACATTTATCCGGCTAAAATCAAATTGTTTCCCATGTGCTCCTAACAGTTGCGTATTTCAACGGTATAACACACTATTCCTTTGTTTTCTTTTTTTTCTAACAGAAGCATTAACGACCTTGTGGAGGTGACGAAACAGTCGACGGGCGTAGCGGAAGGGGCGGTGTGGATGATCCACAAAATCACAGCCACCGTCATAAAAGTCCGCATCGGGGGAGACTTGGTAGCTGTACCGCCATCTAACTTGGCATTGTACCATGCGACCAAGTCTCTCCTGATGCACGGGACCTCTACCCGCTACCCGGGCTACAGGGAATGCGAGCGGTGCCGCTGCGTGCTCGAGAACCCCAGGTTATACACAAACCACATACGCAAGTACAACCTCCTGGACTGCGCCCTGCTGCCACTGTGCGCAGGGTGCCTCAAAGAGCAGACGGGAAACTCAAGTCATGGGAATTTCTGCGACAACATCGGGTTTAGCAGGCTAAACCGGGTTTGTTTTTTGTGTAACAAAAACTAACAGAAAGGACAAACCTACACCGGCACATAAAGAGTGCACACGACATCGAGATTGAATCAAAGTGATTTTTAAGGATTTTACAATTTCTCAGGTTCAGGTTTGCAAATCTCCACTTCAAACATTGTAGCATGTCAATACGATTCCCTCGAACAAGAAACACTATTGGATGACTTGTTTTTGCCATATCGTTCTATTTGAGCATCATTTTAATTTCATTTGACCCAATGACACCCCATTTTTTAAGGGTACTCGGAGTATGTTTTCACCTGATTAGTCGGTGTTCAAAAAAAAATCAGCCAAAAATTAAAACATTGAAATCGTTTATTTATTAAATAAAAATTGCATTTTCCGAGCCTAAAGAAATGTATAGGGTTTGGTTTTGGCTCCGACTCCCAATCAAGCTTCGTAATACAATCATTTCTCTAGAAATATTCATTCGAAAATCTGCCAAAAATCATGGACTATTGATTTTTTAACGATTTGGAGCAAGACACATTTTTTTGTTCTCGTTAATTATGAGCTAATTCTCTGCCTCGCAAATAACTTGATTTATGATTTAAAAAATCGAAAATGCTTGTGTGCGAGTACAGCTTACACTGGGGTCGGGTCAATCGGCAGAAAACCGAACGGCAGAATGCCGAATGGCAGAATGCCAAATGGCAGAAAATCACATAGCAGAAAGGACAAATAGCAGAATAGGTCAAATGGCAGAATATTAAATGGCGGAAAAGGTCAATCAGCAGAAAATTAAAAGGCAGAAAATTAATTGGCAGAAGAAGTCAAAGAGCCGAAAAATCAAAAGGCAGAAAAATTTAAAAGCAGAAAAGTTAAATGGCAGAACGTTAATAAGCAGAAAAATTAATTGGCAGAAAATTAATTAGCAGAAAATTAAATGGCAGAAAGTTGATCAGCAGAAAAAATAAATAGCAGAAAATTAAATGGCAGAAAATTAAACGGCAGAATAGTTAAATGGCAGAATAGTCAAATGGCAGAACAGCCAAATGTCAGAATAATCAAATGGCGGAATAATTAATTAGCAGAAGAGTTGAATGGCAGAATAGTTAAATAGCAGAATGTCAAATGGCAGAATAAATAATTCACAGGAGAGTTGAATGGCAGAATAGTCCAATGGCAGAACAGTCAAATGGCAGAACAGTCAAATGGCAGAATAGTCAAACGGCAGAATAGTCCAATGGCAGAACAGTCAAATGGCAGAATAGTCAAACGGCAGAATAGTCAAATGGCAGAATTCACTTGATTTAATATTAATGGTACGTTCATTTGAAGTGCCGGTGCGGCACTGAGTGCCGCACTCGTCGGTGCCAGTTTTGATTCAATCGAACGTCATTTGTCAGTGTGCGTGGAACTCGCATGAAACTGAAAAAATATCGAGTGCGGCACTAGAGTTTCAGTTCCAAGATGGCAGCGAAACTCGTGCGGAACTAGCACGAGTTTTTCCAAAGAAACACTTTGCTTATATTGTAACTTCAGTGTTTATTCAACATAAACAGTTTATCAAACAGTTCATGCAATAAAAGTAATAATTTTTAATAAATTGTACTGTTTAACATTTAGAGTCTTTTGAATAGTTCCTTTAAACATATGAAACACAATAGCTTATAGGACCTTTTTTTAAAAAAAAAAACTATGAACCGATGGAGGTTATGTTACACATGACCAGTCTGCCCAAGAACTATGCAAGAAGCATGTTGAAATGGTGGCAAATTTTCGATTCGGACAGTGCATGTGTTTAAATGGGGAGAAAGACCGCAATGTAGTACCGCCCCTTTCAAATGTTGCTCCAGCCAGCCCAGTCACGAAATATTCTAGCAGAGCTGGTTCTGCTAAAACCCTGCTGGAACGGTGGAGCATTTCTGCTAGAATGCTGTAAGAATTTCCAGCTTTGTTAGAACTGTGCTAGATCGTCGTAACTGGGAGATTTCTACCACTTGAAGCAGTGTATGCACTTGGTAACAAACCAGTCAAGGAAAATTTCAAATGGGCAACAACAGCAGCGAAAGCAAGCCAGAGATGGTGTAGAAAACCCCCCCAAAAATCGCTTCGTTGTTCTGCTCTTCGTAAAAATGTTTTTTTGACTCCTTTCCTTTTCGAGCTGCGTACTGGCCCTGTGTCCTAAATAGTTCCTTAGTAACTTTTTAAAATGGCGTAACCATTAATGTAAACAAACAGTCTATCCCACTTGCTCTGGTGACAGTTATCGTTGTGTAAAAGTGAGATAGATAGCTTCACAGCAACTGCACAGAAAGTTTAACTCCATGTTAAGATTTGACAGCTCGATAGAGATATCCACGCGCGAGAGTGTATTAGTTCGTAACAAAATGACACGCATACATAGGCAAATCGAGTAGAATGATTCGTCTGTCAAAATCAGCTGTGGTGGTGCACGTGGTAAACAGCTGGTTTTTACAGGCGATTGATCTACTCGAAAATAGTATAAACAAAATCTAAGCTATCTAAGCCCGATCTCACGCACACTTTGTTTTTGCTGGCGGGTACAAATTTTAACCTAAAAACCCTTCGTGTTCAAACACGCAATACATGCGCACGTAGATAACCTAAGGGTTAAGCACTTCGAGTATATAACATACCGCGTATGGCGCGCGTACCATACGCGCATAATACTGGCCTGATACTGGCATATTATGCGCAACTTTTGGACACGATTTATATCAGTGTAGTTGTCAAAATCGATCAAAATAGTAAACAAGGCTAGACACAAGACCTAACACAAGACAAGTTAATTCGGCAATATGAAAAATTAAAGATTTTGAAAAAGAATTTGTTGCTAATTCTGTTGGCAGTTCATCCGCATTTCGGGACGGAACCGAGCAGTGATTATTTGACTTCCATCGGCCAAATGATTATATTTTTATTAATTCAAACGGATAAATGGAAGGAATCCTAATCCAAGCGCAAAGATCCGGGAAAATTGCCTGCGCATCGTTCACCGTCTCGACCATGATAAAGGAGGATTCTACTTTCGTTTTTCTTTCGTATCAGGGCGTTCAGGATCTTTCTCTATGGTTGCGGAGGTTCTTTTGTTCGGCGATATTTTCATTGAGTTTGTTGTGGCTGGCGGTGAGGACTTACTGGAGTTGGGGGAAGTCGAGTTTGCGCTTTTCCTTAGTTGGCAAGTTGTGAGCGACAAACATTCGACAAACATGAGTGCGGATTAGGAGTTGTCAACGACTTTTTTCAGGTCAAAAAGTTTGGTTTGGAATTGCTCTTTTTGTTCGAGCAAGGGCTGGAGCGCCTCAAACTTTTCATCGTGTTTGGCGAGGATCTCCAAAACCTGATCCCGTTCTTGATTCAGCTCGACGATCTTCTTTTATGTTTAAGCAACTCAGACACCTCTTTAAAGTGGCCTTCCGGTACGACGAATTGCCTCGCGATGCAGTCCGCGCCACGACAACTCCGTCTTGGGAACCAACTCAAATGAACCGTCTTTCAGGTCAAGAATCTGGCTACAGTTCTGCTTATTTGGATGCTTCGACGAACTGTGCAACAGCATTTTGCAACTCGCCGATAGCATTGCCGTTCCCCAGCCAAAATAATATTCAGGAATTTAATCAGTAGGTACTTGACAAAATGTAGACAAAATCCTAAACATCCACTTTTATTACAAAAAAGAAGAAAACAATTTCGAAATCTAACCGAATGGGCAACAAGAAATAACGACTGATGGAGACGGTGTCCTCTGTTTAATGGAATGTAGAGGAATTAACCAGCGGCATCGTGCTCGTCACAGCGGAAACGTTGAAGCCCTTGCCGGTCCAGTTGGTGTGCAAAAACTTGTAGTCCCGCTGGGCCTGCAGCAGATTCGCGGACAGTCGCTCCGAGCGATAGCCATCGAAGAAGACACTGGGACGCCCGGCTAACGACCTCACGCCACGACTGCTGGTTCTCCACGATGTCGTTCTTGAAGAAGTTGTCCAGCAGCAGATGCGATATCGCCGGATTGCGCACGAACGCGTTCCGAATGTTTCCGAGGAAGACACTGCGGATGATGCAACCTTCATGCCACATCAACGCGATTCCATCGAAGTTCAGGTTCCATTTGTACTCGTTAGCGGCCTTGCGCAGCAGCATGAAGCCCTGGGCGTACGAGACGGTGTTGGCACAGGTCAGGGCGTTGCGGATGTGCGTGAGGAACGCCTTACGGTCGGCAACGTTAAGCTTGGGGGCGGGCCGGCGAGTTGCTTGCTAGCCTTGGTACGTTCCTCCTTTAGAGGGACAGGCAACGCGAGAATACGGCCTCGCCGATCACTGTGACCGGAACTCATTGGTGCAGGGCAGCGATCGCCGTCCACTTGCCGGTTCCCTTCTGGCCAGCCGTGTCCCGAATACGCTCCAGCAACCAGCAAAGCAAACTGAACCTAACAATAAAAAACAGCATCAGAGTTTGACGTTGAGAAATGTCAAATCTTTCCACACTGAAATAAATCTTCTTAATAATGATTAATACTGAAGTCCATACCATACGCACGATATCGAGTATGATACTGACTACATACACACTCCATACACACCTCAGTATCAGAAGTGATTTGCCCTTAGTAGATAACTCTATCTCACTCTTACACAACGATAACTGTCACCAGAGCAAGTGGGATAGACTGTTTGTTTACATTAATGGTTACGCAATTTTAAAAAGTTACTAAGGAACTATTTAGGACACAGGGCCAGTACGCAGCAAAGGAGTCAAAAAATATTTTTACGAACAGCAGAACAACGAAGCGATTTTTTGGGGGGTTTTCTACACCATCTCTGGCTTGCTTTCGCTGCTGTTGTTGCCCATTTGAAATTTTCCTTGACTGGTTTGTTACCAAGTGCATACACTGCTTCAAGTGGTAGAAATCTCCCAGTTACGACGATTACAGCATTCTAGCAGAAATGCTCCACCGTTCTAGCAGGGTTTTAGCAGAACCAGCTCTGCTAGAATATTTCGTGACAGGGGCTGGCTGGAGCAACATTCGAAAGGGGCGGTACTACATTGCGGTCTTTCTCCCCATTTAAACACATGCACTGTCCGAATCGAAAATTTGCCACCATTTCAACATGCTTCTTGCATAGTTCTTGGGCAGACTGGTCATGTGTAACATAACCTCCATCGGTTCATAGTTTTTTTAAAAAAAAAAGGTCTGTTCGGCCAGGGGCCGACTTTGAATTCCCTACGTTGTGTTTTACTTGTCCAGGCGCGTAGAATCTTCCAAATTGATTGAAATAAAACAACTAGTTTGTGGTGACTGCCGAGCCAACCGTCTCGAACGGTGGTCAGCGCGCGAAGAGGCAGAATAATAGTTTATTGTTCTCGATTCGGGTACAGAAGTAAACATTCAGGGGACGGACACAAAAACCGTCTTGCACGAACAAACTCCCGGACCAAAACGAACGTTTTTAATAAGTAAACTAAGCACTGACTAAATTCCTTATGCTAATATCACAGTACAGGTTCAGCTACGTCGTTTATGGTTGTCCTCTTCGCGGTGCTCTTCGCTGGTCGTCGTGGTGGTTGAAGAATGGAACATCGGGGAACCTTCTGCATCGCACAAGCTCTTCGGTTGACGTCCGGCCCGTCGGCTACGATTGCGGCGGGAACCATCCGGGACGTCGAGAAGTGTTGCAGAAGGGGTCCTCCCTCAGCCACGGCACTCGCTCTTCCGTTGACGATCGGGTTGCTGGCGATGTGTGCAGCTGAGACTACCCGGAACGTCGGGAAGTGCCTTTGAGGACGCCATTTTGTCGATGTCCACTGATTCCACGGCTCACCTGGATTGCGGATTCCTCAGAATCGTTTACGTCACGGCACCAATGTTCGGCCAGGGGCCGACTTTGAATTCCCTACGTTGTGTTTTACTTGTCCAGGCGCGTAGAATCTTCCAAATTGATTGAAATAAAACAACTAGTTTGTGGTGACTGCCGAGCCAACCGTCTCGGACGGTGGTCAGCGCGCGAAGAGGCAGAATAATAGGTTATTGTTCTCGATGCGGGTACAGAAGTAAACATTCAGGGGACGGACACAAAAACCGTCTTGCACGAACAAGGTCCTATAAGCTATTGTGTTTCATATGTTTAAAGGACCTATTCAAAAGACTCTAAATGTTAAACAGTACAATTTATTAAAAATTATTACTTTTATTGCATGAACTGTTTGATAAACTGTTTATGTTGAATAAACACTGAAGTTACAATATAAGCAAAGTGTTTCTTTGGAAAAACTCGTGCTAGTTCCGCACGAGTTTCGCTGCCATCTTGGAACTGAAACTCTAGTGCCGCACTCGATATTTTTTCAGTTTCATGCGAGTTCCACGCACACTGACAAATGACGTTCGATTGAATCAAAACTGGCACCGACGAGTGCGGCACTCAGTGCCGCACCGGCACTTCAAATGAACGTACCATTAATATTAAATCAAGTGAATTCTGCCATTTGACTATTCTGCCGTTTGACTATTCTGCCATTTGACTGTTCTGCCATTGGACTATTCTGCCGTTTGACTATTCTGCCATTTGACTGTTCTGCCATTGGACTATTCTGCCATTCAACTCTCCTGTGAATTATTTATTCTGCCATTTGACATTCTGCTATTTAACTATTCTGCCATTCAACTCTTCTGCTAATTAATTATTCCGCCATTTGATTATTCTGCCATTTGGCTGTTCTGCCATTTGACTATTCTGCCATATAACTATTCTGCCAACTAACTATTCTGCCGTTTAATTTTCTGCCATTTAATTTTCTGCTATTTATTTTTCTGCTGATCAACTTTCTGCCATTTAATTTTCTGCTAATTAATTTTCTGCCAATTAATTTTTCTGCTTATTAACGTTCTGCCATTTAACTTTACTGCTTTTTAATTTTTCTGCCTTTTGATTTTTCTGCCATTTGATTTTTCGGCTTCTTAATTTTCTGCTCATTGACCCTTTCTGCCGATTGACCTTTTCTGCCATATTATATTCTGCCATTTGACCTTTTCTGCCATTTATCATTCGGCCATTTATTTTTCTGCCGATTGAAATTTCTGCCATTTGGCATTCTGCCATTCAGCATTCTGCCGTTCGGTTTACTGCCGATTGACCCGACCCCCTTACACTCGGACATGGCGAGTGGGGCAAAAAACAGCGCTTTTCAGTTATAAAAATAAATCAGGCTTGTTTTTGAATTGATTCATTAATGTACCAATCTTTATTTAGCTGTTTTTTTGAAAAAAAAAACATTCAACTGCCGTTTTCTTCCTTGCGTATTCCCAAATTTTTTAGATTCTCTTCTCTCTAAACGTATTCGTTTGTGACTCGGGTCGACGGACGGAGCACGCTAAGAAATTCACGAATTATTTGTGTCGCTGGTAGAAGCGATTGAGCAAATCGCTGGTAGCCTGAGTGTCGTATTCGCTCGCGAATGGTTGCGAGCTCCAGTCGGCAAAGATTCGCTCGGCGATAGTGAGTGATTTCTGATCTTAGAACCGACAACCCTTAAAATAAAATATCATTTCAACTTTGCCTTACTCTACAACTTCAAACATTTCTTTTACTTATTTTCAGATCTATACGAGACAAAAAAATAAAAAAATATAAAAATTTAAATAACAAGACATAATTTTCACATTTAAATGAAAAAAAAGTGTTTTAAAATGCATTTAACACTAGTTCAATTGCTTTTCAATCAGTAGTTTTCAAAAAAAATCTAAGATCTGACAAAAACAAAAATTGTATCGAAAAAAAGATTTTGCATCGAGCAATTCCAGCCCAAAACAGGAATATTTTAGATACTTTTTTCTTGACCCTCTCCGATTTCAATGAAACTTTTTAGACATGTTATCTTAGGCATATATAAGCCATTTTTGTTTATATGGAGCCAGTTACACTCGATAATGACATTTGAGAAGGGCGTAAGTGTTTTAAATATTTTTGTATTTCGTAATTTAAATATTTCTGTATCTCGAAGGCGTTGCATCGTATAAAAATGTGGTCAAAGACGAACTTGTAGGAAATTTGACGGGCTTTCCGAAAAAATACACTGAAAGAAAAATACACGCCACTTTTATGAGATTTTTTTATTTTCATGTTTAAAAGTCAAATTTGAAGGTGAGCCCACGATTTTTTTTACAAAAAGACTCACGAAAAATGCAGGATGGAGCAGCTCACCTAAAAAAATACAAAAATCATTTACTGAAACTGTTTTTTTGAAAAGTGCTCTAAACATCAAAATTTTCAAAAACCGAACATGAGAGTCGATTCTCCAGACAATTTTATATAAAAGTCTCCATATTGACCATTGTCCTAAGTCGAATCCTTGTGAAGTTACAGCGATTTTAAAAATAAAAATGTTGAAAAAATAGGTTTTTTGATGGTTTTTGGCAATTTCTATACGACAGACTTGATTTTTCAGTCACGAAAGTATTTTTACCGGAAAGCTCATCCAATTTCCCATAAGTTTGTCTTTGACCACATTTGAAATGGATGAATGGGCTTACAGATATAAGCTAATTAACTATCCAGGTTACTATACTACACTGAAAAAATATTATGTTTTCAGTTATGAGCAATGTAATCCACTTTCTTCTTCTTGAGTAGCTCTTGCAACTTGTCAAAATCTTTGACAGAGAAGCAGGTCACCTTGGTTCCAAATCGGGTTAGTTTGTAAATCGGTTTGAAACCTAATTTACAACTTTCCACTATCGCCACGAGCTTGTAAAAATCCGTGGTGTTCTTCCCCACCAAAGGTGGTTGCTTTTGTTTACCTGCCGACTGGCCGGGTGGTGGAACCGCCGGGGCGTCCCCTCCTCCTGCTGGGCTGGCATTGTTGTTGTTTTTGTTATCCGCTAGCGGGCTGAACTTGTTGTTGCTGAGCAGGGTCTTCTCAACTTTTTCTCCTTCGATGCCGATTCCAGTGACCTCGCTGGACTTCTTCCGCTTCCGATCCCCGCGGACGGGACGAAAATCTTCCTCCTCGGAGGATTCCTCCACCTTCATTTGTCAAAAACTTCCAAGCACGCGAGATGACAACACGAGCAAAACACGTCTTAACTTGTCGCTGGCTGGCGACTGAGTGTTCTTTTGAGAGTTCGGAAGAGATATTCTGCGTCGCGCCTTAGTTTCATCGTGAAGTAATAGAACCAGGAAGGTGCTGTGTCCTATCCCGCGCCTAGACCAGACCAAAATCCATGATAAAGCTGGAGTTGTTGTGTTTTGCGCGGATCAAAAGTGCTAACGGCTAACGGACAGTCCAGTTGTCCGGCATTCGGAAAATGTTTGCGACGAGCTAATTCGTTTTTTTTTTTTCTCAATTATTTCTTCTCGTTACTCTTCACAGCGACTACAACTGCAGCAACATGCCTCCGGCAGCTTCCAGAGAAGGACGCGGCCGGCCGGGCACGACCACGCCGCGCGGAATTCCGCTTGTACCGGACCCGCCCCTTGCGGACCCTCCGGGTAAGAGAAGGTTATTTTTTAGAATGTTTTTTAGGATGGATTTAAAAAAAAAAAAAGGATTCTTAATTATTTATTGATTTGATGTTTCATTATTCAAACAAGTTACAATATCAGTGCTGTATACGAATAATAGTAATATTAATTTTGTTTTCAGCATTTGCCTTGCGCTGTCGCTATTGCGGCAAAACTTTAGCCACAATGTCCAGCTTCACAAAGCATGTAAAAACCCAACACCTACATCCGCCGTCTCTGGAAGTATGCAGCATATGCGCTGCAACATTTCCGGACAAGAAAAAGTTGCGCGACCATGTAACGCAGGACCATCCGACAGTTAACAAGTGCCGATACCGCGGCTTCGTGTACCGTTACTGTGGCAATCTGGCCAGGCACGAAGCTAGCTGCAGCATGCGTGGTGAGTTTGTCATTTATTTATTAATTTATTTAAGTACATTTCTTAACTTCATAATATTACCTAAGGGAATTACAGGACACCAAGAACTTCGGATCGAACTGGAATCCTCGTGATTAATTGATGGAGATAATAACCACTAGGCCACCCCAAAAGTAAAAAGTTGATTGACATACCTCAATCAAAACACAAAAACTTCACATTTTTAATATATATTATTTTCTCTTTTTCTTGTACAGATCTCGAGATGGACGACCAGCAAGCTTAGCCTAAGAATCTTAGGTCATTATTCCTATATTTTTTTTCGCTAATACAAACCAATTATTGCTAATATTTGAATTAACATGGATCGACTTTTTCGGTAATTCGGTAATTTTGGAATACACCCTTCCGGCAGCAGCTGAAGATTCATGCAGTCCCACGTCGCATGTTCGGGTGTAGACCTACGGAAGACCTTGCCGCGAGGATAGGTGAGTAAGACTATACGAGCCATCTACGGCATAATTCCTCGGGCTCCCCAGGTCAACCATAAGCTACCCCAGGTTCTCCGTGCAGGACACATTGGGGGTAGAAAGCGGATAGAATAAGCAAAAGATCAAAGCAGGCCGCGAGGCATACTTTTGAAGTGGTTTGTATCTGCAAAGGAATTTGTATTAACAAAAGGATCAAACATAAAAAAGGCGATACTAATTAATACTTCCCTGCGACCTTGGAGGTCTCTCGGTTGGATATCTAGCCGTGGACACCAAGCTTGGTAGCAATCCTCGTCAGTCGGTGTGGTATTGATCACTGCAGGTGTTTTTTTTTGCCCCTCTATCGTCTGTTGTATCCTGCGGCTGCGTAGCAAGTCAGATGCTCGCTCATTCAGTTTGAAACGAAAAGAACAAAAGAGAACACAAGAAAACATTAGATTCTGACAGTGAGTTTCCACTCAGATGTAAAGTGTAATATAATATTAAATATAAATAATTAAAATAATATTTTCACTTCATGATTCTTTATAGACACTTTATTTATTTTGCTTTCACTATCACTTTCACTATTTCTTCGGGTCGTCTAATTTTCGTCGTGTTCCCGTACTTGGATAATTCCGCATAACTAATCACTGCTGGTTTGTAGTGTCATGTCGAACATGTTACAAGCTAACACAACAGTGACACAGAAACAGAACTTCACAAGCACGGGAATTTCCGCACGACCTCCCAGTGAATTAATACCGAGCTTTAACTATTTTCATACTACTATTACCTAAAATGTCCAAAGCAGCTCGGTAAAACTCACTGGGAGCGTTCCACAATTTAGCCCCATCCGGGGGGAGCTTATCCCTTTGTACCCTCGTGTTTGTTTCCTTTGATCAGTAGTCTAGGTAGTCCAACAATGTTCAGCACAAGTTTGAATCGAAAGCAATTGCTTCAACAGCTGAACGGATCAAACTATTGCTTCCCTTGCTGAACTAACTATTCTCCTGTTACTAAGGAAACAAAAGGATAATACATCATGATTTGATGTTCTAACAGGTACGTTCAACTAGCCAGCTGCGAGACCCATCAGCCCGGCCGGGAACCAGTCCATATCTGTCGAGTACAGCATACGGTGTGGTTCACAAAATATCAAATACAGTGAACACAACACTAAGGCTATACATATGAACTGGCGGGATGGAAGCACGTGGACACCTCCCCCAACATGGATCGACTTTTAGTTCAATAATGAGGAGCGGCCATGGCTTACTGGTCACGGTGTTCGCTTTGTAAGCGAATGGTCCTGGGTTCGATTCCCATCTGCTCCCAACGAGAAAAGTATAGGAAATATAAATCTTGAAACTCTGAACATGAACGAAAAATCAAAGTCGTTCGAGTCGGGGTTCGATCCCCCGTCCTTTGGATTGGTAAGCAAAAATGCTAACCACTAGGCCATCGCGACTTGGTGAGCTATAACTGGAATTAGGAATACTGTTGCTATCAAACTATATACGCGCTGGGTCCTTGTCCATTTTATAAGGGTTCGGAAGTTCTAAATAACGTTTGAACCCGATTGGTGCAAACGTTCTTCAGGGCGAGGCTTGTCGATAAAGCTGAAGTACCTCGCGCTAGGCTAGCCAGCGTAGAAATGGGTTACCGAAGCTCGGCAGAGCTAACACCTTCCAAATGCCTATGCGAGTTATTTGCATGTATAGAATGTAGATCTAAAAATACATGGAAACAACTCAATTTGTAAGAAGCGACCGCGTGGTCCCGTTTGGTTGGTTGCACACACACACACACACACATCGACTTTTTACTTCCCCAGAAACTGTTCCCCAGAAACTGTTCCCCATAAATTTTCCTTCTTCTCACACACGGGTCACTACCGTTCGCGAAACTTTCCTCGAACGCGGAACACACGTGGCTTTTGACCACACTCGTGCACGTTGGTGCGCGGACATGCACTTTCTTAGGCTGATCGCAGCAGACTCAATGCTCTCGCCGACTTCCCGTTTGCTCTTGCGGTCGCGCAGTTTTCTCTCACGCTTTTGCTTGGGTTGTGGTGAGTTTCTTGGTGAGCGCCAACTGACAGCGGCCGAGGGGTGATGCGGGGAATTTCGCGCAGACTTTTCACAGTTTCGGTACAAACTAGGACTAATAATTACATTTTCGCTACCAATTAAGTCTAATCGTTATAAATTATCCAAAATTAGTGAACAGTTTAAAAGTGTGAAGTGTTCGGATTTCGCCTTGATTGTGAAAACTGCTAACAAAAGTTGGATGTTTTCTTCTTTAAAGAAAGGATGTACACAGCAAAAAATCCGATGGTAAAATCGCATGCAACATCAATCCGGCGAGAGTCATATTAAGATTACCAAGTCCGCGCCCCAACCCACTCGCCTATTTCGCCGCTATGACAATAGTCGGATCAATGCCAATATACACCCAAAGGAAAAATATATCTCAAAATCTGCAACATTGGATTTGCTGCAGAAAATGTCATATTTTATAACATTTTTTGCTGCAAGCCCGTAGATCATTTTTGCCCGCGTGTAAAAATTTCAGCGATCTGCAGTTCTCACCAATATAAACCTGGCCCGTCCCCGAGCAACACTCCAAAGAGAAGCATATGTTGGTGCTCTTTCACTCACTTTTCATCAAGCGTCCATGGCGCGGCGGTAGCGTGTCGGATCTATAACCAAGAAGTTGGTGGTTCAATCCTCGTTCTGCTAAGTGTTTTTTTTTTTGTGAAATACAACCAAAAAGCCGTCGGTAATGTCGATAATTGTCGGTAACGGGCAAAAATGTCATACTCCTATATCGCAAAAAATGCATGAGGACAGATTTCATGCAGATTCTGATATACTTTCATGCCGCCATGCATCACAATCATGCGACTGCCAGTTGGGTGTGGCAGACGTGTATCTAGTAGACACACCTTTCCTCCAAATATTAGCCTGATTGGTTGAAACTACGTCTTGTGAGAGCCATTTTATCATTGTTCCCCGTGTCTCATTGATGACTACTCTACCCTACTGCTGAATTGAATTTTAACTTCTTTAAAGAAGGGAGAACTCTCCGGTATGGCAGTACTGTTGCCAAAGGTTAAATTCTCCTTTGAAGTAGAATTTACCCTTCTTTACAGAAGGGAAAACTCTCTTGCCCACATAGAAAAATGGGCGGAAAACGGCCAGAAAGCGGGGACGTTTTGCCTGAAAGCGGGCCCGATTTTCAGCACGCTTTTTCCCCTCGTTGTGGCCCTTTGCGTGCCAGAATGCAACATTTAGGCGGGCGTTACGAATTTTGACCGCTGTGTTACGCCCGTCTCTGGCACGCTTTTGGGCCCGTTTTGACCACGATAACGGGCCTATAAACGGGGGACCGACGTGCCGGAAACCGAGGGGTTTCTCCTTCCTGTTTACTTCGGATTTCATGCTAGGGCGATTAAATAAAAAAGGGTGACAAAAACACGACAGATTTTTTTATTTAAAGAAATATTGAATTAACAACAAAACATTAACTAATTACCTAACTAGCTACAAAAAATATGAGTTGGGTTCTTGGTTGGGTTAGTATGTTAACAGGACTTTTTTGATTTTATTGATGATTTGTTCAAATTTAGTTCATTTTAGTTAGATTTAGTTGAATTTAGATGAATTTAGTAAAAAATAGTTGAATTCAGTTAAAATCAGTTATCTTTAATTAAAATTAGATAAATTTAGTTAAAATTAGTTAAATTCATTTAAATTGGTTATCTTTAGTTAAATATAGTCTAATTAAGTAAAATTTTGTTAAATTTAGTTAAATTTATTCAAATTTTATTAAATTTAATTATATTTAGTTAAATTAAGTTAAATTGAGTTAGATTTAATAAAATTAAATTAAGTTTCGAAAAATGTCGCTTCATTTATTTTAATTTAGTTAACTTTGGCTAAATTAAGTTATTTCAAGTTAAAATTAGTTAAATTAAGTTAAATTGATTTAAATTGGGTTATATATAGTAAAATAAAGACATATTGTTATTTATTTGGACACCAACAGGCTCGGGCCCCAATGGTGTTTTACCTTACAAACTAATACATAAATTAACGTCTAAAGAACAACAAGAATTTCCTTTTGATAACATCACGAGATAAGTTAAAATCGAACAAAGAAGCGACAAAATTAAACGCCCGGTGTAGCCCTGTCAGTGCACTGTACATTGCATAATTTGTAAGATTTAATTAATATTAGTTACATTTCGTCTTAATAAGTCAAATTTAGTTAGATTAAGTTGAATTTAATTAAGTTTCATAAAATTTCGCTTCATTTATTTCAATTTAGTTAACCTTAATAAAATTTAGTTAGATTTAGTCAAATTTAGTTAAATTTAGGTTGATTTGATTAAATTTAGTTGAATTTAGTTACATTTAGTCAAAATAAGTAAAAATTAGATAAATTAAGTAAAATTTGTTTATTTTCGTAAAAATTCGCTTAATTTATTTTAAGTTAGTTAACTTTGGTTAAATCAAGTTATATTTAGTTAAAATTAGTTAAATTAAGTTAAATTGACCTAAATTGAGTTACATTTATGAAAATTTAGTTAGAAAAAGTTAAATTGACTTAAATTTAGTTAGATTTAATTAAATTTAGATGAATTTAGTTACATTTAGTCAAAATAAGTAAAATTTAGTTAGATTAAGTAAAATTTAGTTAAATTTCGTTAAAATTCGCTTGACTTATTTCAATTTACTTAAATTTAGTTATATTTAGTTAAATTTAGGTAAATTGGGTTGAATTCAATTGTATTTAGTAAGATTTAATTAAATATACTTGAATTTAGTTTAGTTAGATTTAATTAAATTTAGATGAATTTAGTTACATTTAGTCAAAATAAGTAAAATTTAGTTAGATTAAGTAAAATTTAATTAAATTTCGTTAAAATTCGCTTAACTTATTTCAATTTACTTAAATTTAGTTATATTTATTTAAATTTAGGTAAATTGAGTTAAATTCAATTGTATTTAGTAAGATTTAATTAAATATTTAGTAAAAATAAGTAAAATTTAGTTAGATTGAGTAAAATTTAATTAAGTTTCGTAAAACTTCGCATAAATTATTTCAATTTAACTAACTTTGGCTAAATAAAGTCATATTAAGTTAAAATTAGTTAAATTAAGTTATATTAAGAAACATTTAGTTAAATTTACTTATATTTAGTTTAACTAAGTTAAATTTTGTTAAATATATTTTAATTCAGTGAAATTTAATTAATATAGTTAAATTAAGTAAACTTTATTTACATTTAGTTAAATTTAGTAGAATGTCATAAAATTTAGTAAACAAAATTAAGTTGAATTTAGTTAAATTGATCAACATTAATTTTAATTTAGTTATTTTTGAATTTTTTGAATTAAGTTCAATTAAGTTGAATTAAGTTCTATTTAAATAAATTTAGGTAAACTTCAATAAAATTGAATTTCGATAAATTTAGACGAATTATGTTCAATTTAAATAAATTCAAGTAAATTTTATTAAATTAAGTAAATTAAGTTGAAATTAGTTGAATTTTGTTTAGTTTATTAAAACTAAGCTCAATTTAGTTAATTTAAGTAAATTTATTTAATTTATGTAGATTTAATTAAATTTAGTTAAATTAAGCTAAATTAAGTAAAAATCATTCAAATTTAGTAAAATTCAGTTAAATTTTGCTGAGTTAAGTTCAATTTTGTTGTATTAAGTTAAATTTAGATGAATTTTGTAAATATTTGTAATTAAGCTTTGTTAATTTAGTTAATGTTAGTTCAATTCAGTTCAATTCAGTTGAATTTTGTTGAATTAAGTTCAAATTAGATGAAATTAGTTATATTAAGTTAAATTTGGTTACATTTTGTTAAATGTTTTTTTAATTTAGTAACATTCACTTGAATTTAAATTATTTAAGTTTAGTTTATAGATTAAGTTAGAAGAATTAAGTCCTATTGAAAGGTAAGTTAAATTTAGCTCAATTTAATCAAATTTTAGCTGAATTTATTTAAATTAAGTTCAATGTAGTTAACTGAATTTAGTTAAATCTAAGTACTTAAGTTAAATTGATTTTAATTTAGTGAAAATAAATAAATATAGTTAAATTACGTTAAATTTATTTTAATTTAGTTAAATTTAGTTACATTTAGTCGAATGTAATTAAATATAGTTAACAAAATTATGTTGAATTGATCAAATTTTTTATTAATTTAGTTATTTTTGATGAACTGAGTCAAATTAAGTTTAATTATGTTAAAGTAAGCTGAATTAAGTTAATTAAGTTGAATTATCTAAATTTAGTTAAATTATGTAAATTTAATAAAATTTAGTTAAATTTTGTCGAATTAAGTTCTGTTTAGATAAATTTAGTAAATATTCCTTTAATTTGGCTGAATTAAGTTCAAAAAAGTTAAATTTAGATAGGTTTAGACAAATTAAGTTCAATATCAATATATTTAAAAAATATTTTTAAATAAAGTAAATTAAGTTAAAATTAGTTGAATTGTGTTAAGTTTATTTAAATAAAGTAAAATTTAGTTAAATTGTGCAGATTCAGTTGAATTTTGTTAAATTCAGTTAAATTATGTAAATTTAATTGAATTTTCTTAAATTATATGAATTAAATTTAATTTAGTTAAATTAAGCTAAATTAAGTAAAACTCATTTAAATTTAGTAAAATTCAGTTAAATTTTGGCGAGTTAAGTTCAATTTTGTTGTATAAATTTAGTAAATTGATGTAATTTAGTTGCGTTAATTTAAATTAAGTTCAATTTAGTTTAATTCAGTTGATTTTGTTGAATTAAGTACAAATGAGATAAATTTAGTTATATTTGGTTAAATTTAGTTAAATTAAGTTTAATAAAAAATTGTAAATTTTTGTTGAATTTAGTTAAATAAAGTTGAATTTAGTTAAATTTAGATGAATTAAGTTCAATTTAGATAAATTTAGTTAAATAAAGTTAAATAAAAAAAAACAGTTGAATTTTGTTGAATTAAGTTCAATTAAGTTAAATTAAGGATAAATTTAAATTGAATTAAGTTCCATTTTGTTACATTTAGCTAAATTTAGTAAAATTCAGTTAAATTCAGTTGAATTAAGTTCAATTTAGTGCAATTTAGTTAAATTTATTGAAATTAGGTAAATTTCGTTACATTTAGTTAAATTATATAAATTTAGTTCAATCAAGTTAAATTAAATTAAATTCATTTGAATTTTGTTGAATTAAGTCAAATAAAGTTAACTTTAGTCGAATTAAAATGAATGAAATTCATTAGATATATTTAAAAAAAAAGTTGAATTAAGTTCAATTTAGTTAAATTAAGTAAAATTCAGATAAATTTTGTTGAATTAAGTTTAATTTGGCTAAACTCAGTTATTTTTTTAAAAAATCAGTGAAATTTTGTTGAATAATGTTGAATAAAGTTTAATTTAGTCAAATATAAATGGATTAAGTTCAATTTAGATAAATTTAGCTAAATTTAAAAAAAATCAGTTTAATTATGTTGACTTAAGTTCGAATTAGTTAAATTAGTTGAATTAAGCTAAATTTAGAAAAATTTCGTGAAATTAAGTTAAATTTCATAAAATTCAATTTAATTAAACTCAGTTAAATTAGGTAAATTATGGAAAATTTAGTATGTATTCGTGTATTTTCGTTTTTTTTTTGTATTTTTTTAGTTTTTAATTCTCTTTTTTTGTATTCTAAATTTTTGTATTTTTGTTTGTTAGTATTTTGTGTTTTCGTATTCGTATTCGTTTTGGTTTTATTTTATGTTTCCTTTGCGTTTTTTTTCAATTTTATGTGTTTTGTATTGTAGTTGTGTATTTTTATCTCTTCTTTTGTGGTTTTAGATTTTATGTATTTTTAGTTTTTGGTTTATCTTTGTACTTTTGTGTTTTTATTATTTGTTTTTTTTTTCGTAATTGTGTATTTTTGCGCTATTTTTTGTATTCATAAATTTGTGTTTTTACCCTTCTTTTTTGTGTTTATGTATTTATAAATTTCTGTTTTTTTTACTTTCATATTTTGCAGCTGTGTATTTTTGTTTTTTTTTTGTTTCACTTGACTGTTGATGACCGGATTTGGGTTGTTCGAGATCTCAGTTAGGGGGGAACGGGAACCACACACTGAACCCCGCTGTGCAGAATCTCTGGAACAACTGGTGCTGATGGAGGATGTTGCTAGGAATTCGGCACCACATTATCGTTCTGGCCAAACTAGTACTTGAAGGTTGTCGCTTGGCCGGCGGAACCGACTGGTCCACAACCGTCTTTGGCCGCACATTTTGGTCCCGAACGACGACGTCGCTCTCATACCATGGCAGCAGGTCCTTCGAGCGGGAAAATAGAACGTTCGCGGCAGGGAGGAGAACCCGAGCGTCACGTTGGGCAGCTTGGTACGGTCTGGTACGTCGGATTGAGGGGATGCTGCTGCATGACACTCTCGTAGAGGAGATTCACTTTGTTGGGCTGGACTTGTAGTAGCGGACGCGGTATTGAAGGCGAAATGATGAGGTGTTTCACGTTTACGGGTTTCTCGGTGCGGTCATTGTCGTCGGTAAACGGGTGACAGCGGGTTGCGGTTGATGTTTTGCTGAAATAAGTGAAAAGTCAATAATCTAGGGTTTATCTTATGTAAATCTGTAACTCACCATCGCCTCAGCTGCTGCTTCTCCGGTCCTCCCCCATATCTTCTGCACCCCAATCCGGTTAATACTGGTGCCGAAAATGGCAAACGTCAGCGACGTCTTCTTCATTGGCGTAACCCGCTTCCCGCGGGACGGAATTGAACTCCCCAGCCGTGGCTTTTTCTTAATTGATTTTCTTGCCGGCCTGCCCCCCCTTCAGTGTCCGATTCCTGCTCCATTCCGACAACACGGGCAACGAGTACTGCTGCAGCTTGTCCGCGTCCAGTTGTATGAGGTGGGCGAGACGGTTCCCTGGCGGACGTTCTTGGAAATCAGGTGGAAGTCGTTGCTGGGGGAGAGACGCGGGGAAAGTGAGGTTAGGTGGTGGTTAATTTGTGATTTTGTGGGGATCTTACCGTTCAAGAAATGTGATCACGTCATCTACGATGGTTCCGGGCACGGGATTACCGGAAAACCGTACTGGTTGACTGGTTGCTTCTTCGCGGCGGTAACCGCTGGAAGTTCGATCGGATCACTGGGGGTCTTCGGCGCCGGACTTGTAACAAACCGCACGGGCGCGGGTTCTTTTATCGTTGAGTGGACGACTTCTGGTTCGGGAAAACCGGGAAAACGCGGCTGGGGAAACCGGGAAAACGCGGCCGGGAAACCGGGAAAACGCGGCCGGGGAACTTCGGAACGTGTCCCGGAACGTTCGCGAGCTTTCGTTGTTGAAGCTGGTGATGAATGACTCAACACGTGGAAATGCAAATTTTTGACAGTTGCTGGTCGCGTTACGAAAGGGGATAGTGTGCGTGAGAGCGGCAAAAAGCAAATATGTTGGTGTGTGTGTGGAAAACAAATATACAGTTTTTTAAGGATTGTGTCCAGACTAAGCGTCTTAACTGGCCCTGGCGATGCCCGATAATCGCCCGCAACCCCCCTAAAGTTAGAGTGGGTGACAGTCTTGCTGCGGGCAAAAGTTGATATTTCCCTTAAAAGTTGAATTTAGCCTTCTTTGAAGAAGGGAAAACTATCTGAACTGTCATAACTGCGGACAAAAGTTGAAATTTCCCTTTAAAATTTAATTTCGCCTTCTTTAAAGAAGGAACAACTCCCTTGACTTGCGATAACTGCAGCATGCTGACACAAGTGGAATTTTCCTTTAGGAGTTATCCCTAGTAAAGAGAGCTTAAGCCTTTTTAAAAAATGAAAAAAAAAACAATTGGTGTCAGCAGTTATCACAATGTCTTCGCGATTCTAATATTGAATTAATGTTGAAAAATTAATATCATTATGCCAATTGACCATCATGCATCATTATGCCCATAATGCCAAACGGCGTTAAGCTAAATGGCATTATACCATGTTGCGTACGCAATTAGGATATTCACCCTAGATTTAGTTCTGCACACGATCCCAAAGCTAGCTGATCTTCAAGGCTATTTCTAATCCCCATTTCTGTGCACGCGGCACCAACAATTGGTCTTTTGTTGATCCTCATGGTAGTTCGTAGCCCCTATTGTATTAGATCTTTAGTTTGACCTTGCCACCGCCTATAAAAAGGCTCCCGGAACTGTAATCCCCATCCAGTACACTCAAGCCCTGGCTAAAGGGCAGACCGAATAAAAACCCCCAACCACGACGACCAGGACTCTTCTTTTCCTATCCGGACCAAGCACCCCCCCAACGGAGTCTTACAGTCCACTCCCTGTCCTGCTGAGGACAATCCCGGCTGTCGAGGAGGTGTCTCGGCGCAGACACCAAATATGAAAAAAAAACATGTTATGCAAGTTCCTAAATACTTCTGGGGAATGGGTCAAAAGTAATACTTTTCAACATTATTTTGATTTAAATGGTGGATTCATTAAACACCTGTACATTTTACTTACAATTCCGTTCAAAGAGTGTTTTTCGGAACTGCAAAAAATATTGGGTGGAACTTGTTGCAAAACGTGTTTTTTTGCCAAATTCTTCTTTAAGCCACTTGTTGCATAAACTGCAATTTTAATAATGTTTATGTTAACAGCAGTTTTTGATAAGTTTTCTCTAAACATTTCCGGAAATAAATGTGTGTACATGTCTGTTAGGGTTTTGTTGTTGTTTTAAGCCAAAATTGAATAACAAAACATATGTGTTATTTAATGATAAGTGAGTGAAATCAATCTTTTATTGCAGGCCAAGGATTGATACCTAAGAGCATGTAATGGCACTGACCTTGTTGCGTGCTCTTCGGTTGACGTCCACGTAAGGAACATCCTGGAAGGAGCGTAACTAACTACATCCGTAGTTCTGTTAGATCATCCGAATTATCTTGATCAGAACAGTATAGCTCTGGTTCCTTGCGAGTGTCCTATTTTCTTACCTCCACGTTGGCTTGGTTTTCATGATGACCTAGCTGGTGGCCTGTGGAAACGGATCGTAAACCTTTGACCACCGCGGGTCAGAGTCGAGACGGCTAGAAGAAAGGGGCGCGCCAATGTGGGACAGGGAAGTAATTTGTGATTGTAGACGGTATTGTTTTGATTCGCAGTATGTTGAGTCAACTGCTGTGGATGTACCTGAAACATCGCACAACGGGGTTTCTCTTCTCTTCATTCTCAGCTACCACCTATCTTCTGTTTATTTTGTTTCACTGATTTTCTAACGCGGCTTCTGTTTACTATCCTCCATTTGATTTCGATTTTACTCATTTGATTCTCTTATTTCTCAATGCTTTTCCACTCTATTTTATCAATTGATGCTGCTGTAACAAACTGTCTGCATTCCCTTAATTTGGCAGCGATGTCAATTTTGTTTATCATGTGCCTTTTCTTTATTTATCTATTTGAATAATTTCTCATCTTCCCTGTAAATGGCCCTCAATATAATCTAAGCTTGTTTGTTTCCTCTATTTATTAATTATTGTTAATTTCTTTATCTACTTCATAAATTACAATCTTTCTTTTACTATTGATTCTTTACATAGTATATTTCCTTCACTGTCCATTGTTTTGAAACTTCACCTTTTTCTTAAGCAAGTGAGGTTCGAGCCCTTACTCAATTTATGGAACGGTTAAAGGATTAACACAAATATTACTATTGTATTTTTGGTAAACTTTTATAACATGCTTAGGTCCAAAAATTGTAACAAAACACCGCGACAAAAGAAATAGCAACATATAAACACGACTCAACACTAGGAAATACTTTAGGAGAAAACAATACACAGTAAAATAACAATTAGTTTTTGAATTCAAACTAAAAATAAAACAGTTTTTGCTTTAATGAAAGTTGATAGGCACACTATAAACGGTTAGGCGCTTATACTTACATCAAACCCTACTTAATGTACCACCCCCGGCCGAGTTAAAATGCGTAACCGGAAAAGAAGGTGTGCATGCCTGGCACGAACACTCAAAGCGTGTTCTAGCGTGCTGCTCGTACTGACTCAGAGCAAGGGTGAGATGTAGGTGTAAGGGCAGTGCGTGTTCGTCGGGAACCTAGTGCATAAGATCGGTCAAGGCCCGTTCTTACACTGAAAATTGCGAATTGCGAATTGCGAAGTGAGCGAAATCAATCTTTTATTAATTCTATCTCTCAATAGGTCTATTGACACCATGCATAAACCCATCAAATTTCGGTTAAAATTTGGTGTAAAAATAACAGTTTTCTTATAGTGGAACCCGGTACACAATCGGATTATTTTTTTTCTTCAATTTTTCAAAAGACTTGAGATTTCACTACGGATCTGATCTCCTTCACATTGACTTTCTCAGTTTTTCTAACCAACTACTCAATAACTTGCGCCAGCTCTGAACCAAGCAAACTTAATTATTCACACACGTCTGCCCTGGGCATGCTGCCAGACTGTTTTGTGAAATGTGTATTATACTATAATAGTGATTTTAATCAACAGTTCATGTCGTTCTAAACACATCATTCTTCTTTTTTTTTCAGCTCGCAGCAATGCATTGAACAATCCAATTTGTAAGTTAACCAATAACACGGATGCACTGACGTGCCACCAGGGGAATGCTAAAAGCATCACTCTTGGGGTTTGATATCGATACCGACGGCAAACTACGCACAGTAAAACACGTTCGACAGCCTAGCTCGGATCTTGCACACGCTACCAGGAAGTGATCAGATCGATGTTCGGTCCTCTGTACGATCGGACGTCCATCACGTCCGAGGAGTGTCGACCATCCACAAAACGTGATCGATTTGTGTGCACGATTCGCCATTCGGGTGGCGCCAGGTGTGCTTCCGAATGTTCATGCGCGCAAAGAAGGTGCTACTCCCTTCCGACCTGCGCGTTTGCATCTCCGATGACTATCTTCACGTCGTGTCTTGGGCACTCTCCATAGGTCTTGTCGAGACGCTCGTAGAAAGCGTCTTTATCGTCATCGGTTGTCGTTCGTCGGCGTGTAGATGTTGATCTAGAAATTGATTGATTCTCAACACGCAGATCCGGTCATTCACCATTCCACTTGATGACTCGGTTCTTCTGATCCCCAATCACTACACAGCAAAAATTACGATGGTAAAATCGCATGCAAAAG
Organism: Culex quinquefasciatus; assembly: GCF_015732765.1. Lineage (NCBI taxonomy): Eukaryota > Metazoa > Arthropoda > Insecta > Diptera > Culicidae > Culex > Culex quinquefasciatus. The sequence goes on along the minus strand of NC_051861.1, from coordinate 24,620,117 downwards.
CATGTACATCACCTCCGTCAAAAAAGACACTTAATATTACACGCTGCATGTACAATTTTTCTTAGATCTAGGGTTTTTTCTCAAAAAATATTTTCCCTTAAAGAACACCCAGTTAGCAAAATCTAAACGTAGAAATATGTATCCTCCCTGCAAAGGCTTATGAATTGATTTCAGTTGAAAGGTTCTCCAAATCTCTGAATTGCAAATGTAACATCCTGGAGCAGAACTATTAAATTCTAATAAAAACACAATTGAAATTGAAATGTACAGATTTTGCAAACACAACAAAAAAGTTGCAACCGACGGGACTCAAACCCAGCACCTACAGTAAGGACTGGCGCCTTAGCCCGTTCGGCCATCAGACCGATAAAAATCTGAAAGGATAAACGCATATATGAGCTTGACATTTCGGTCAAGTAGGTTTCCCATACTAATAGGGGGATGGCGTCGCTATTTTTAGACCACGTTTTCCACTTTTTCTCATCGAAACCGACTACTTTATCGACTTCATTTTGCTGGGCGAGATAGGACGCCGTCTATTTTTAGACGATGACTCAGCACTTTTCCACTCTTGCGCTTAAAAAAACCAGGTGGCAGCACGATGTAACGCCACGTCCCTATGGGCTACACATTTCAGGGTGTAACATCACATAAAAATGCATAAAATAATGCAATATTTATTTTACACCCAGGCCTTTTACACGCAGCTGAATTACTACTTTTTTAGCTATGTACGAACCCGACTTCGTGCATCGCCTTTTCACCGCCACTGTAGTAGATGTGGTACTTGAAAGAGGTGTTGACGATGGGGTCCACCGCCGTGAATTCTCGCTCTCCATGGCCGGGCCATCGAACTTCCTGGATGGCGGCCACATACACGTTCAGCTTGTGCAGTAGGGTGGTTCATGGATATATGAAAAAGACAAAAGTGTTCTATTTCGTTTGCATCAACCGGAATTTCAAAGTTCTATGACCCCAGAAGCTAGCCTGAAAATTTGAGCTCATTTGCTTAAGGTTTAGTTGCTCCAGTTTTGATCTGAAGTTAGTATGGAACTTGATTCAATTTAATATGGAGAATTGTAACTTTTTACATGTTCTTATAGAAAATTTCCCAAAACCCTATCAAATTTTCCTATTCATAGGTTTCTTATAGGTTTTGATCCGGGGAACAACTTTGTAGAACATCGCAAAGTGCTAAGAAGTGATCCTGGAAAGATACAGGATGTTTTTTAGAGTTTACTTTTTTCGGCAAAATTTCAAAACATGCTTAAAAAAAATAATCTGTATCTTTTCGGGATCATTTCCTAGCGCTTTGCGATGTTCTACAAAGTTGTTCCCCGAATCAAAACCTATAAGAAAACTCTTACATGATAAAGTTTTATCGGGTTGAGGAAAACTTTCTAGAAGAAGAGTTAAAATGTGAAAAATAAATCAATTAAATTTATTGAAATTCCATTCTAACTTCATATCAAAACTGGAGCAACTAAACCATAACCAAATAAGCTAAAATTTTCAGGCTAGCTTTTTGGGTCATAGTACTTCAAAATTCCGGTTGATGCAAACGAAATTGAACACTTTTGTCTTTTTCATATATCCGTGAACCACGCTATTGTGCAGCTCCCGGGCAAGACGGCCAGCACGTGCAGGATCTTGGAGAGTTCGAACGTTCCAAGTACCGAGTTTCCAATCGTTGTCCTTTTTACATCGCCTGGTCTGATGCCGATTAATCCGTCATGAATTTCTTCTTCTGTTTCTGTACTACCAAAGTTTCCACCGGGAGTTGGTTACCGATCTCTGCAATGGTATCCCGGCCAGCCACGCGGGGAGGCCAGGGTATCGGAGTTACAGGACAAGAGGCTAAAGGACCACTTGGTGGGTCTATTTTATACCTGCGGTACATGATGTACCTACGGTACGCGGACATTTATCCGGCTAAAATCAAATTGTTTCCCATGTGCTCCTAACAGTTGCGTATTTCAACGGTATAACACACTATTCCTTTGTTTTCTTTTTTTCTAACAGAAGCATTAACGACCTTGTGGAGGTGACGAAACAGTCGACGGGCGTAGCGGAAGGGGCGGTGGAGATGATCCACAAAATCACAGCCACCGTCATAAAAGTCCGCATCGGGGGAGACTTGGCAGCTTTACCGCCATCTAACTTGGCATTGTACCATGCGACCAAGTCTCTCCTGATGCACGGGACCTCTACCCGCTACCCGGGCTACAGGGAATGCGAGCGGTGCCGCTGCGTGCTCGAGAACCCCAGGTTATACACAAACCACATACGCAAGTACAACCTCCTGGACTGCGCCCTGCTGCCACTGTGCGCAGGTTGCCTCAAAGAGCAGACGGGAAACTCAAGTCATGGGAATTTCTGCGAGAACATCGGGTTTAGCAGGCTAAACCGGGTTTGTTTTTTGTGTAACAAAAAGCTAACAGAAAGGACAAACCTACACCGGCATATAAAGAGTGCACACGACATCGAGCGTAACACGCTCCGATACAAAGCCTTTATTGTCGGTTCTCCAATACCTGGACTCGTACCCAAATAAAGGTTAGTGTTCAACTGCCGTTTTCTTCCTTGCGTATTCCCGATTTTTTTAGATTCTCTTCTATCTGAACGTATTCGTTTGTGACTCGGGTCGACGGACGGAGCACGCTAAGAAATTCACGAATGATTTGTGTCGCTGGTAGAAGCGATTGAGCAAATCGCTGGTAGCCTGAGTGTCGTGTTCGCTCGCGAATGGTTGCGAGCTCCAGTCGGCAAAGATTCGCTCGGCGATAGTGAGTGATTTCTGATCTTTGAACCGACAATCAGGACCCTTGAAATAAAATATCATTTCAACTTTGCCTTACTCTACAACTTCAAACATTTCTTTTACTTATTTTCAGATCTATACGAGATGCTGGACATCAGGAACCAATGTGGAGACGTGGAAGCAATCCCCGGACGTGTGTATACCAAAATACAGGAGCACTTCCGTGCAAGATTTCCGGCGTTGTCCAACGGCAGAGCTCCGCCCACGAACCAGAACAGCGCTGATGAAGGTAACATACATGCATTTCCCCTACCCTTTCAACAAGTCTAAACCTAAAACAGAACCAAAAATTGATGCGCCTGACCATGAATGCAGGCTCCAATTTTTAGATGCTTAAGGGGTTACATACATGTAGAAAATCACAAAATTTCATATTAGGCCGATGCAAATATTTAAAAAGTTTTTGTCCCTCGGCCCTGGCCAAGGAGGGGGTAAAAAATAAAAAATATAAAAATTTAAATAACAAGACATAGTTTTCACATTTAAATGAAAAAAAGTGTTTTAAAATGCATTTCACACTAGTTCAATTGCTTTTCAATCAGTAGTTTTCAAAAAAATCTAAGATCTGACGAAAACAAAAATTGTATCGAAAAAAAGATTTTGCATCGAGCAATTCCAGCCCAAAACAGGAATTTTTTAGATACTTTTTTCTTGACCCTCTCCGATTTCAATGAAACTTTTTAGACATGTTATCCTAGGCATATATAAGCCATTTTTGTTTATATGGAGCCAGTTACACTCGATAATGACATTTGAGAAGGGCGTAAGTGTTTTAAATATTTTTGTATTTCGTAATTTAAATATTTCTGTATCTCGAAGGCGTTGCATCGTATAAAAATGTGGTCAAAGACAAACTTGTAGGAAATTTGACGGGCTTTCCGAAAAAATACACTGAAAGAAAAATACACGCCACTTTTATGAGATTTTTTGATTTTTATGTTTAAAAGTCAAATTTGAAGGTGAGCCCACGATTTTTTTTCGTTCAAAATTTTTGTGAAAATAGCCTAAGATGTTACAAAAAGACTCACGAAAAATGCAGGATGGAGCAGCTCACCTAAAAAAATACAAAAATCATTTACTGAAACTGTTTTTTTGAAAAGTGCTCTGAACATCAAAATTTTCAAAAACCGAATACGGGAATCGATTTTTTAGACAATTTTACATAAAAGTCTCCATATTGACCATTGTCCTAAGTCCAATCCTTGTGAAGTAACAGCGGTTTTAAAAATAAAAATGTTGAAAAAATAGGGTTTTTGATGGTTTTTGGCAATTTCTATATGACCGACTTGATTTTTCAGTCACGAAAGTATTTTTACCGGAAAGCTCATCCAATTTCCCATAAGTTTGTCTTTGACCACATTTGAAATGGATGAATGGGCTTACAGATATAAGCTAATTAACTATCCAGGTTACTATACTACACTGAAAAAATATTATGTTTTCAGTTATGAGCAATGTAATCCACATTCTTCTTCTTGAGTAGCTCTTGCAACTTGTCAAAATCTTTGACAGAGAAGCAGGTCACCTTGGTTCCAAATCGGGTTAGTTTGTAAATCGGTTTGAAACCTAATTTACAACTTTCCACTATCGCCACGAGCTTGTAAAAATCCGTGGTGTTCTTCACCACCAAAGGTGGTTGCTTTTGTTTACCTGCCGACTGGCCGGGTGGTGGAACCGCCGGGGCGTCCCCTCCTCCTGCTGGGCTGGCATTGTTGTTGTTTTTGTTATCCGCTAGCGGGCTGAACTTGTTGTTGCTGAGCAGCGTCTTCTCAACTTTTTCTCCTTCGATGCCGATTCCAGTGACCTCGCTGGACTTCTTCCGCTTCCGATCCCCGCGGACGGGACGAAAATCTTCCTCCTCGGAGGATTCCTCCACCTCCATTTGTCAAAAACTTCCAAGCACGCGAGATGACAACACGAGCAAAACACGTCTTAACTTGTCGCTGGCTGGCGACTGAGTGTTCTTTTGAGAGTTCGGAAGAGATATTCTTCGTCGCGCCTTAGTTTCATCGTGAAGTAATAGAACCAGGAAGGTGCTGTGTCCTATCCCGCGCCTAGACCAGACCAAAATCCATGATAAAGCTGGAGTTGTTGTGTTTTGCGGATCAAAAGTGCTAACGGCTAACGGACAGTCCACTTGTCCGGCATTCGGAAAATGTTTGCGACGAGCTAATTCGTTTTTTTTTTCTCAATTATTTCTTCTCGTTACTCTCCACAGCGACTACAACTGCAGCAACGAGCAGCAACATGCCTCCGGCAGCTTCCAGAGAAGGACGCGGCCGGCCGAGCACGACCACGCCGCGCGGAATTCCGCTTGTACCGGACCCGCCCCTTGCGGACCCTCCGGGTAAGAGAAGATTATTTTTTAGAATGTTTTTTAGGATGGATTTAAAAAAAAAGGATTCTTAATTATTTATTGATTTGATGTTTCATTATTCAAACAAGTTACAATATCAGTGCTGTATACGAATAATAGTAATATTAATTTTGTTTTCAGCATTTGCCTTGCGCTGTCGCTATTGCGGCAAAACTTTAGCCACAATGTCCAGCTTCACAAAGCATGTAAAAACCCAACACCTACAGCCGCCGTCTCTGGAAGTATGCAGCATATGCGCTGCAACATTTCCGGACAAGAAAAAGTTGCGCGACCATGTAACGCAGGACCATCCGACAGTTAACAAGTGCCGATACTGCGGCTTCGTGTACCGTTACTGTGGCAATCTGACCAGGCACGAAGCTAGCTGCAGCATGCGTGGTGAGTTTGTCATTTATTTTTAATTTATTTAAGTACATTTCTTAACTTCATAATATTACCTAAGGGAATTACAGGACACCAAGAACTTCGGATCGAACTGGAATCCTCGTGATTAATTGATGGAGATAATAACCACTAGGCCACCCCAAAAGTAAAAAGTTGATTGACATACCTCAATCAAAACACAAAAACTTCACATTTTTAATATATATTATTTTCTCTTTTTCTTGTACAGATCTCGAGATGGACGACCAGCAAGCTTAGCCTAAGAATCTTAGGTCATTATTCCTATATTTTTTTTCGCAAATACAAACCAATTATTGCTAATATTTGAATTAACATGGATCGACTTTTTCGGTAATTCGGTAATTTTGGAATACACCCTTCCGGCAGCAGCTGAAGATTCATGCAGTCCCACGTCGCATGTTCGGGTGTAGACCTACGGAAGACCTTGCCGCGAGGATAGGTGAGTAAGACTATACGAGCCATCTACGGCATAATTCCTCGGGCTCCCCAGGTCAACCATAAGCTACCCCAGGTTCTCCGTGCAGGACACATTGGGGGTAGAAAGCGGATAGAATAAGCAAAAGATCAAAGCAGGCCGCGAGGCATACTTTTGAAGTGGTTTGTATCTGCAAAGGAATTTGTATTAACAAAAGGATCAAACATAAAAAGGCGATACTAATTAATACTTCCCTGCGACCTTGGAGGTCTCTCGGTTGGATATCTAGCCGTGGACACCAAGCTTGGTAGCAATCCTCGCCAGTCGGTGTGGTATTGATCACTGCTGGTGTTTTTTTGCCCCTCTATCGTCTGTTGTATCCTGCGGCTGCGTAGCAAGTCAGATGCTCGCTCATTCAGTTTGAAACGAAAAGAACAAAGAGAACACAAGAAAACATTAGATTCTGACAGTGAGTTTCCACTCAGATGTAAAGTGTAATATAATATTAAATATAAATAATTAAAATAATATTTTCACTTCATGATTCTTTATAGACACTTTATTTATTTTGCTTTCACTATCACTTTCACTATTTCTTCGGGTCGTCTAATTTTCGTCGTGTTCCCGTACTTGGATAATTCCGCATAACTAATCACTGCTGGTTTGTAGTGTCATGTCGAACATGTTACAAGCTAACACAACAGTGACACAGAAACAGAACTTCACAAGCACGGGAATTTCCGCACGACCTCCCAGTGAATTAATACCGAGCTTTAACTATTTTCATACTACTATTACCTAAAATGTCCAAAGCAGCTCGGTAAAACTCACTGGGAGCGTTCCTAATTTAGCCCCATCCGGGGAGCTTATCCCTTTGTACCCTCGTGTTTGTTTCCTTTGATCAGTAGTCTAGGTAGTCCAACAATGTTCAGCACAAGTTTGAATCGAAAGCAATTGCTTCAACAGCTGAACGGATCAAACTATTGCTTCCCTTGCTGAACTAACTATTCTCCTGTTACTAAGGAAACAAAAGGATAATACATCATGATTTGATGTTCTAACAGGTACGTTCAACTAGCCAGCTGCGAGACCCATCAGCCCGGCCGGGAACCAGTCCATATCTGTCGAGTACAGCATACGGTGTGGTTCACAAAATATCAAATACAGTGAACACAACACTAAGGCTATACATATGAACTGGCGGGATGGAAGCACGTGGACACCTCCCCCCAACATGGATCGACTTTTTAGTTCAATAATGAGGAGCGGCCATGGCTTACTGGTCACGGTGTTCGCTTTGTAAGCGAATGGTCCTGGGTTCGATTCCCATCTGCTCCCAACGAGAAAAGTATAGGAAATATAAATCTTGAAACTCTGAACATGAACGAAAAATCAAAGTCGCTCGAGTCGGGGTTCGATCCCCCGTCCTTTGGATTGGTAAGCAAAAATGCTAACCACTAGGCCATCGCGACTTGGTGAGCTATAACTGGAATTAGGAATACTGTTGCTATCAAACTATATACGCGCTGGGTCCTTGTCCATTTTATAAGGGTTCGGAAGTTCTAAATAACGTTTGAACCCGATTGGTGCAAACGTTCTTCAGGGCGAGGCTTGTCGATAAAGCTGAAGTACCTCGCGCTCGGCTAGCCAGCGTAGAAATGGGTTACCGAAGCTCGGCAGAGCTAACACCTTCCAAATGCCTATGCGAGTTATTTGCATGTATAGAATGTAGATCTAAAAATACATGGAAACAGCTCAATTTGTAAGAAGCGACCGCGTGGTCCCGTTTGGTTGGTTGCACACACACACACACACACATCGACTTTTTACTTCAATAATTTCACATTAAGGGGAAAGTCACATTTACGGGAAAGTGCGACACCAGGGAAATTGTCCCTAGCAAAAAGTTTGTCAGAAATATTCCCAAGAAATATTCTTAAAAACATATTCTTAAGAAATTGTTCCCCAGAAACTGTTCCCCAGAAACTGTTCCCCATAAATTTTCCTTCTTCTCACACACGGGTCACTACCGTTCGCGAAACTTTCCTCGAACGCGGAACACACGTGGCTTTTGACCACACTCGTGCACGTTGGTGCGCGGACATGCACTTGCTTAGGCTGATCGCAGCAGACTCAATGCTCTCGCCGACTTCCCGTTTGCTCTTGCGGTCGCGCAGTTTTCTCTCACGCTTTTGCTTGGGTTGTGGTGAGTTTCTTGGTGAGCGCCAACTGACAGCGGCCGAGGGGTGATGCGGGAAATTTCGCGCAGACTTTTCACAGTTTCGGTACAAACTAGGACTAATAATTACATTTTCGCTACCAATTAAGTCTAATCGTTATAAATTATCCAAAATTAGCCAATTTAGTTTTAATTAAAGTTGAGTTTATGTAAATTTAGTATAATTTAGGAAAATTAAGTTAAATTTATGCAAACTTGTTCAAAACAAGAACAAAATGTTATTTTTGCCTTTCTTACAAAAGAAAGGTTTAAGGTTTTCTTTTAGAAAAACGCTTTTCTCTGAAATCTTAAAAAATTCGTGCACGGCGAGGATTCGTCCCAGGAAAAAATCCTATTACTAAATGTAAGGTTAGGATGCGCTCTTTCGATTGAATTTTGTCCCGAAACCCGGAACTCAAAGTCTGATTTTTGAGAGCTCTTTTTCTGAAATACATGAGCGATGTCTGTATCCGCTCTTAAAAATTTGTGTCTTCCATCACTGGAAAACCGCTCGTAAAACCCACAATCAAACGTCATAATTACGCCCCACTAGAGGGCGCTGAAACTTGGGGTGATGTTTTCATTATAACCTACAGCGCGTAAGTTGGTTTGCAATTTAAAATTGTTTTATTTCATCATAAAATCAACATTAATAGCAAATTATACCATTTTCAGGTAAGAAATAAATAGCTTAATTGATATAAACGAAAACATTTGTGTGATGGCCGATTTAACCTGTTCATTACCTGATTCAAAATAAGGGAATGTTTTAATCAACCAAAACCTAACTAATCAATTGAGAATGTAGATTATTCAAGTGAACAAATATTGAAAAATGGTAATTGGAATGATTTTCAAAATTTGAAATCTAACCTCATTCTCGCGTTTTCAATCCGGATCTCAGAATTTTCAATGAAAAAGGCAACTTAGCAAAAAAATCAAAAAGTCAATCGATAGAACTTTTTATTTCTTACCACCTGTTAACTTTATTTTATTCCAAAAGATCAATTTTCTTTTTAAAAACATTAAAATAGTTTTCACTCGCCTTTGCACTTATCGCGCAAAAACGTAAACGTAACCTTGAACTAAAGTTCTCCTACTCGGATGTAGGTGGCGAATCGAGTTTTTAGCTTTGGTTTTGGGGGCCTATATTTCAGATCTGGAGCCGTGGGGTCGGAGACGAACATTTTATTTTTCGATTCACAATTTTCGACCAGTAAATGTGGTCAAAGCCATTTTTAGAGGTATTTTTTGGACTATTTAACAGATAACACTATCAAATTAAAAGAATTCAGTTTCAAACAAAAAGCCATTCGAAAACATGCGCCATACACTGCTTGGGCCCAAAATTTGAAGCTTTTCCAAAATGAATTTCCACAGATATAGCCATTTTAGTGTTTTTCGTTTTATTTTTATCCTATTTTTTCCTATAAAAAAAAATTGTTCGTGAAAACACTAAGAACGATAAACAAACTTGACATTTCGTAAACTTTTAAACGTTTAACAAAAAAATGAAGAACATAATGATTTGATTCAAATTACGGTTTATTTTATGAATACTTTTAAACGTGCAAGTCATAAGCACTCTGATAGCATTTTGCTGTAAAAACGACACAGTTTTATATTTTTAGTTCTCAAATATATTAAATTTAATTTATCTAAATAATACATTGACAGTTTTTTTACACCATGGTGTCATATCGGCAAAGTGTACGGATTTTTGCTCAGCAAGAGTTGGTAGCCTTAGTTATATAAATAAATCAGGCTTGTTTTTGAATTGATTCATTAATGTACCAATCTTTATTTAGCTGTTTTTTTTTTTGAAAAAAAAACATGCAACTGCCGTTTCTTCCTTGCGTATTCCCGAATTTTTTAGATTCTCTTCTCTCTGAACGTATTCGTTTGTGACTCGGGTCGACGGACGGAGCACGCTAAGAAATTCACGAATTATTTGTGTCGCTGGTAGAAGCGATTGAGCAAATCGCTGGTAGCCTGAGTGTCGTGTTCGCTCGCGAATGGTTGCGAGCTCCAGTCGGCAAAGATTCGCTCGGCGATAGTGAGTGATTTCTGATCTTTGAACCGACAATCAGGACCCTTGAAATAAAATATCATTTCAACTTTGCCTTACTCTACAACTTTAAACATTTCTTTTACTTATTTTCAGATCTACACGAGATGCTGGACATCAGGAACCAATGTGGAGACGTGGAAGCAATCCCCGGACGTGTGTATACCAAAATACAGGAGCACTTCCGTGCAAGATTTCCGGCGTTGTCCAACGGCAGAGCTCCGCCCACGAACCAGAACAGCGCTGATGAAGGTAACATACATGCATTTCCCCTACCCTTTCAACAAGTCTAAACCTAAAACAGAACCAAAAATTGATGCGCCTGACCATGAATGTCAGGCTCCAATTTTTAGATGCTTCAGGGGTTACATACATGTAGAAAATCACAAAATTTCATATTAGGCCGATGCAAATATTTAAAAAAGTGTTTGTCCCTCGGCCCTGGCCGAGGTCTAGGGGAGGGGGGGCTAAAAAATAAAAAAATATAAAAATTTAAATAACAAGACATAGTTTTCACATTTAAATGAAAAAAAGGGTTTTAAAATGCATTTCACACTAGTTCAATTGCTTTTCAATCAGTAGTTTTCAAAAAAATCTAAGATCTGACAAAAACAAAAATTGTATCGAAAAAAAGATTTTGCATCGAGCAATTCCAGCCCAAAACAGGAATTTTTAGATACTTTTTCTTGACCCTCTCCGATTTCAATGAAACTTTTAGACATGTTATCCTAGGCATATATAAGCCATTTTGTTTATATGGAGCCAGTTACACTCGATAATGACATTTGAGAAGGGCGTACGTGTTTTAAATATTTTTGTATTTCGTAATTTAAATATTTCTGTATCTCGAAGGCGTTGCATCGTATAAAAATGTGGTCAAAGACAAACTTGTAGGAAATTTGACGGGCTTTCCGAAAAAATACACTGAAAGAAAAATACACGCCACTTTTATGAGATTTTTTGATTTTCATGTTTAAAAGTCAAATTTGAAGGTGAGCCCACGATTTTTTTTCGTTCAAAATTTTTGTGAAAATAGCCTAAGATGTTACAAAAAGACTCACGAAAAATGCAGGATGGAGCAGCTCACCTAAAAAAATACAAAAATCATTTACTGAAACTGTTTTTTTGAAAAGTGCTCTAAACATCAAAATTTTCAAAAACCGAACATGAGAGTCGATTCTCCAGACAATTTTATATAAAAGTCTCCATATTGACCTGGGTGCAGAATAGTGGTCCGCAAAGCGGCCTCAATTTAGAACTGTCAAAGCGGAACCAATTCACTGTTCGCAAAATGACACCAAGAAGTGGCAAGTATTGTAATCGATCTATAATTTATTTTGTCGGTGGCGTCGAGCTTTTGAGGTCATGAAATCTTTAGAAGAGGGTTGGTATCGAGATTGGCATAACTTGTCGCTAGCATTTCAATAAACGCTATTTCTCACCCCCTTTTGAAATGTAAGCAACGAATTATTAATGAATATGAATGGCACATACCAAATAATTTTGAATAATCTTAATCCAACATTATCACTGCGCTTCAAAGATACATAATTTCGGAACTTCGATTCGGTTGTTCTTCCACTAAATTCACCCACTTCTGACGCAATATTTTGTCACGTGGAAAACGAAAAGGCCTCTTTTGGCCACCTATAACTTAGTCTACCAACAATAAAAGTGAGAAGCACTTAATTTTTTAACGAAAATTTTTGTTGATCCAAAATGTTTCAAAACAAGTCACTTTAGCAGCAAAAAATATGTCACGCTTGAGCTTGAACATAGCCTTCTACTTTGTTTATGTTTACAGCTGTAGTGCAGTTGTATTAGTGGGGAGCAGTGGGGAGCATTCGAAAATCACGTTACGCATTCTGTCTTTTCAGCACCCAGATATTGACCATTGTCCTAAGTCGAATCCTTGTGAAGTTACAGCGATTTTAAAAATAAAAGTGTTGAAAAAATAGGTTTTTTGATGGTTTTTGGCAATTTCTATACGACAGACTTGATTTTTCAGTCACGAAAGTATTTTTACCGGAAAGCTCATCCAATTTCCCATAAGTTTGTCTTTGACCACATTTGAAATGGATGAATGGGCTTACAGATATAAGCTAATTAACTATCCAGGTTACTATACTACACTGAAAACATATTATGTTTTCAGTTATGAGCAATGTAATCCACTTTCTTCTTCTTGAGTAGCTCTTGCAACTTGTCAAAATCTTTGACAGAGAAGCAGGTCACCTTGGTTCCAAATCGGGTTAGTTTGTAAATCGGTTTGAAACCTAATTTACAACTTTCCACTATCGCCACGAGCTTGTAAAAATCCGTGGTGTTCTTCACCACCAAAGGTGGTTGCTTTTGTTTACCTGCCGACTGGCCGGGTGGTGGAACCGCCGGGGCGTCCCCTCCTCCTGCTGGGCTGGCATTGTTGTTGTTTTTGTTATCCGCTAGCGGGCTGAACTTGTTGTTGCTGAGCAGGGTCTTCTCAACTTTTCTCCTTCGATGCCGATTCCAGTGACCTCGCTGGACTTCTTCCGCTTCCGATCCCCGCGGACGGGACGAAAATCTTCCTCCTCGGAGGATTCCTCCACCTTCATTTGTCAAAAACTTCCAAGCACGCGAGATGACAACACGAGCAAAACACGTCTTAACTTGTCGCTGGCTGGCGACTGAGTGTTCTTTTGAGAGTTCGGAAGAGATATTCTGCGTCGCGCCTTAGTTTCATCGTGAAGTAATAGAACCAGGAAGGTGCTGTGTCCTATCCCGCGCCTAGACCAGACCAAAATCCATGATAAAGCTGGAGTTGTTGTGTTTTGCGCGGATCAAAAGTGCTAACGGCTAACGGACAGTCCAGTTGTCCGGCATTCGGAAAATGTTTGCGACGAGCTAATTCGTTTTTTTTTTCTCAATTATTTCTTCTCGTTACTCTCCACAGCGACTACAACTGCAGCAACGAGCAGCAACATGCCTCCGGCAGCTTCCAGAGAAGGACGCGGCCGGCCGAGCACGACCACGCCGCGCGGAATTCCGCTTGTACCGGGTAAGAGAAGATTATTTTTTAGAATGTTTTTTAGGATGGATTTTTAAAAAAGGATTCTTAATTATTTATTGATTTGATGTTTCATTATTCAAACAAGTTACAATATCAGTGCTGTATACGAATAATAGTAATATTAATTTTTTTTTCAGCATCTACCTTGCGCTGTCGCTATTGCGGCAAAACTTTAGCCACAATGTCCAGCTTCACAAAGCATGTAAAAACCCAACACCTACAGCCGCCGTCTCTGGAAGTATGCAGCATATGCGCTGCAACATATCCGGACAAGAAAAAGTTGCGCGACCATGTAACGCAGGACCATCCGACAGTTAACAAGTGCCGATACTGCGGCTTCGTGTACCGTTACTGTGGCAATCTGACCAGGCACGAAGCTAGCTGCAGCATGCGTGGTGAGTTTGTCATTTATTTTTTAATTTATTTAAGTACATTTCTTAACTTCATAATATTACCTAAGGGAATTACAGGACACCTAGAAAGGGAGCGCTCTTTTATTACTTAACGCAAAAAATCGGATTTTTGGACCCCCACTTCCGCACTCGTAACAAAATTTTCATAGAAATGTTAACCCCTTCCCGCCCAGAGCAAAATCGAGATTTTTACATTTTTCCACATTACTCGTAACAGGATCGACCAAATTGGACGAAATTTTAATGGTTATTAGTTAACATTCTATATTAACTAATGCAAGTTGAAGCAGGTTGAAAAAATGAATAGTTGCCGAGAAATTTAATTTTGAACCCAAAAATTAGTGGTGCTCTGGAGTAACCATGGGCGTTAGAGGGATACAATTTTTGTATGTAACGTTACGCGGCCTCCGACCTCCCTACTGCGTTACGTGAAAAAAGAACGCTCCCAAAGATCTAATAAGCATAAAACCATAGGGACCATCCATAAACCACGTGGACACTCAATTTGGAAATCTCATATCAACGATTTTTTCCAAGCGAAGCAAGCTAAACGACCCAAACCCGACATACACAGCAGGTTGTTTGATCGGTGCACCGAAACTTCTAGTGCATATAATCTTGAAATAGGCATTTTCACTCAAACCTGCCTGCATAATACGAAACGTTTTCTCTATTCCACTAGATGAACCCATTTACTTTTTTAAACCCTTAACAAAAGCGTCGCAGGTTCGAAGAAGATAATAAACAAAACTATAAATATAAGCAGTAATTTAGATAATAAATATAAATAAAAAATTAAAAAATATCAATGGAACTTCGGATCGAACTGGAATCCTCGTGATTAATGGATGGAGATAATAACCACTAGGCCACCCCAAATTATTTTCTCTTTTTCTTGTACAGATCTCGAGATGGACGACCAGCAAGCTTAGCCTAAGAATCTTAGGTCATTATTCCTATATTTTTTTTCGCTAATATAAACCAATTATTGCTAATATTTGAATTAACATGGATCGACTTTTTCGGTAATTCGGTAATTTCGGAATACACCCTTCCGGCAGCAGCTGAAGATTCATGCAGTCCCACGTCGCATGTTCGGGTGTAGACCTACGGAAGACCTTGCCGCGAGGATAGGTGAGTAAGACTATACGAGCCATCTACGGCATAATTCCTCGGGCTCCCCAGGTCAACCATAAGCTACCCCAGGTTCTCCGTGCAGAACACATTGGGGGTAGAAAGCGGATAGAATAAGCAAAAGATCAAAGCAGGCCGCGAGGCATACTTTTGAAGTGGTTTGTATCTGCAAAGGAATTTGTATTAACAAAAGGATCAAACATAAAAAGGCGATACTAATTAATACTTCCCCTGCGACCTTGGAGGTCTCTCGGTTGGATATCTAGCCGTGGACACCAAGCTTGGTAGCAATCCTCGTCAGTCGGTGTGGTATTGATCACTGCTGGTGTTTTTTTTGCCCCTCTATCGTCTGTTGTATCCTGCGGCTGCGTAGCAAGTCAGATGCTCGCTCATTCAGTTTGAAACGAAAAGAACAAAAGAGAACACAAGAAAACATTAGATTCTGGCAGTGAGTTTCCACTCAGATGTAAAGTGTAATATAATATTAAATATAAATAATTAAAATAATATTTTCACTTCATGATTCTTTATAGACACTTTATTTATTTTGCTTTCACTATCACTTTCACTATTTCTTCGGGTCGTCTAATTTTCGTCGTGTTCCCGTACTTGGATAATTCCGCATAACTAATCACTGCTGGTTTGTAGTGTCATGTCGAACATGTTACAAGCTAACACAACAGTGACACAGAAACAGAACTTCACAAGCACGGGAATTTCCGCACGACCTCCCAGTGAATTAATACCGAGCTTTAACTATTTTCATACTACTATTACCTAAAATGTCCAAAGCAGCTCGGTAAAACTCACTGGGAGCGTTCCACAATTTAGCCCCATCCGGGGAGCTTATCCTTTGTACCCTCGTGTTTGTTTCCTTTGATCAGTAGTCTAGGTAGTCCAACAATGTTCAGCACAAGTTTGAATCGAAAGCAATTGCTTCAACAGCTGAACGGATCAAACTATTGCTTCCCTTGCTGAACTAACTATTCTCCTGTTACTAAGGAAACAAAAGGATAAAACATCATGATTTGATGTTCTAACAGGTACGTTCAACTAGCCAGCTGCGAGACCCATCAGCCCGGCCGGGAACCAGTCCATATCTGTCGAGTACAGCATACGGTGTGGTTCACAAAATATCAAATACAGTGAACACAACACTAAGGCTATACATATGAACTGGCGGGATGGAAACACGTGGACACCTCCCCCCAACATGGATCGACTTTTTAGTTCAATAATGAGGAGCGGCCATGGCTTACTGGTCACGGTGTTCGCTTTGAAGTTCTAAATAACGTTTGAACCCGATTGGTGCAAACGTTCTTCAGGGCGAGGCTTGTCGATAAAGCTGAAGTACCTCGCGCTCGGCTAGCCAGCGTAGAAATGGGTTACCGAAGCTCGGCAGAGCTAACACCTTCCAAATGCCTATGCGAGTTATTTGCATGTATAGAATGTAGATCTAAAAATACATGGAAACAACTCAATTTGTAAGAAGCGACCGCGTGGTCCCGTTTGGTTGGTTGCACACACACACACACACATCGACTTTTTACTTCAATAATTTCACATTAAGGGGAAAGTCACATTTACGGGAAAGTGCGACACCAGGGAAATTGTCCCTAGCAAAAAGTTTGTCAGAAATATTCCCAAGAAATATTCTTAAAAACATATTCTTAAGAAACTGTTCCCCAGAAACTGTTCCCAAGAAACTATTCCCCAGAAACTGTTCCCCATAAATTTTCCTTCTTCTCACATGGGAGCACACACGGGTCATTACCGTTCGCGAAACTTTCCTCGAACGCGGAACACACGTGGCTTTTGACCACACTCGTGCACGTTGGTGCGCGGACATGCACTTGCTTAGGCTGATCGCAGCAGACTCAATGCTCTCGCCGACTTCCCGTTTGCTCTTGCGGTCGCGCAGTTTTCTCTCACGCTTTTGCTTGGGTTGTGGTGAGTTTCTTGGTGAGCGCCAACTGACAGCGGCCGAGGGGTGATGCGGGGAATTTCGCGCAGACTTTTCACAGTTTCGGTACAAACTAGGACTAATAATTGGGTACTAAAGCCCTATGTCAATTTTTATCTACAACGGTAAAAAACACGATCAAAAACCATTTCTGATAGGCCCCCAAAACTAAAGCTAAAATCTCCATTCGCCACCTACATTCGAGTAGGAGAACTTTGGTGCAAGGTTACGTTTACGTTTTTGCGCGATAAGTGCAAAGGGAAGTGAAAACTATTTTAAGATTTTTTGAAAGAAAATTGATTTTTTGGAATAAAATAAAGTTTACAGGAGGTAAGAAATAAAAAGTTCTATCGATTGATTTTTTGATTTTTTTGCTAAGTTGCCTTTTTCATTGAAAATTCTGAGATCCGGATTGAAAACGCGGAATTGAGGTTAGATTGCTAATTTTGAAAATCATCCCAATTAACATTTTTCAAGCAGAGCGTTGCTTTTATGGTAGAAGTGACTTTAAAAAATATTTATAAACTTTAATAATCTTCATTCTCAATTGATTAATTAGGTTTTGGTTGATTAAAACTTTTCCTTATTTTGAATCAGATAATGAACAGGTTAAATCGGACATCACAAGAATATAACAATTAAGCTACTTATTTCTTACCTGAAAATTGTATAATTTGTTACTAATGTCGATTTTATGATGAAATAGAACAATTTCAAATTTCAAGCCAATTTACTCGCTGTTGGTTATAATGAAAACATCACCCCAAGTTTCAGCGCCCTCTAGCGGGGGGTAATTTTGACGTTTGATTGCCTATTACTTTTTTTCATTTTAATGCAAAAATAAAAAAATTACAAGACAACATTTTTTCGATGGATCAACTATGGTCCCCTTGGAACGAGCTGTCAAGTAGGACCTTTTCTGTCAAGAAGGACCGCGAGGTAAATTTTTCAAAATTGATTTAAAAATCCATTTTAAACTCTTTGTGGTCGTACAAAGGGTCATTGTACTCAGAAAAATAAGCTTTATCGCTGTAAAAAATAATATCAGCAATCTAAGCTTCATTTTAGGACCCAATTACATTTTCGCTACCAATTAAGTCTAATCGTTATAAATTATCCAAAATTAGCCAACTTAGTTTTAATTAAAGTTGAGTTTATGTAAATTTAGTATAATTTAGGTAAATTAAGTTAAATTTATGCAAGCTTGTTCAAAACAAGAACAAAATGTTATTTTTGCCTTTCTTACAAAAGAAAGGTTTAAGGTTTTCTTTTGGAAAAACGCTTTTCTCTGAAATCTTAAAAATTCGTGCACGGCGAGGATTCGTCCCAGGAAAAATCCTATTACTAAATGTAAGGTTAGGATGCGCTCTTTCGATTGAATTTTGTCCCGAAACCCGGAACTCAAAGTCTGATTTTTGAGAGCTCTTTTTCTGAAATACATGAGCGATGTCTGTATCCGCTCTTAAAAATTTGTGTCTTCCATCACTGGAAAACCGCTCGTAAAACCCACAATTTTTATAGGCAATCAAACGTCATAATTAGGGTAGAGTAATCATCAATGAGACACGGGGAACAATGATAAAATGGCTTTCACAAATCGTAGTTTCATCCAATCAGGCTCATATTTGGGGGAAAGGTGTATCTACTGGATACACGTCTGCCATAATAGTGGCTTTGGTTATGGACGCTCCCTTACAAAGTTATTCATAAATGTTTGATTCTAGGATGTTAAAGTAAATTTTGGACAAAAAATACTTTTTCGCTCGTATGCTGCCATTTACACCAAAACTAATATTTCTTCAAATTTCTTTCGACGTTCCATAGGGATTGAGTTGGGCTATAATTTCCTTTCATTAATTTTGGCCAAAATTAAGAATATACCCAGAATCCAGGGCTGTCTCATTGTTCGCCACTCATTTCAGCCCATGGGTAACAATTAGACACTTCGATTTTTCTTCATAAAACTTTTCAAAATGTATGGAAATCTTCCAAAACATGAATTGAAAGTGATTTTTGGCATATTTCTAGAGTTTTAACCTCATTTAACCAAAAATACAAAGTTGTTTGGTATAAATATATGGATTTTACAAAATCTAAATACTATTTAATATAACTTTTGTTAATTAAAGTTTCATGTTGGGGGGGGGGGGGGGCAAAAAAATAAATAACATTTAAATGAAAAAAAAAGTGTTTTAAAATGCATTTCACACTAGTTCAATTGCTTTTCAATCAGTAGTTTTCAAAAAAATCTAAGATCTGACAAAAACAAAAATTGTATCGAAAAAAAGATTTTGCATCGAGCAATTCCAGCCCAAAACAGGAATTTTTTAGATACTTTTTTCTTGACCCTCTCCGATTTCAATGAAACTTTTTAGACATGTTATCCTAGGCATATATAAGCCATTTTTGTATATATGGAGCCAGTTACACTCGATAATGACATTTGAGAAGGGCGTACGTGTTTTAAATATTTTTGTATTTCGTAATTTAAATATTTCTGTATCTCGAAGGCATCGTATAAAAATGTGGTCAAAGACAAACTTGTAGGAAATTTGACGGGCTTTCCGAAAAAAATACACTGAAAGAAAAAAACACTCCACTTTTATGAGATTTTTTGATTTTCATGTTTAAAAGTCAAATTTGAAGATGAGCCCACGATTTTTTTTTCGTTCAAAATTTTTGTGAAAATAGCCTAAGATGTTACAAAAAGACTCACGAAAAATGCAGGATGGAGCAGCTCACCTAAAAAAATACAAAAATCATTTACTGAAACTGTTTTTTTGAAAAGTGCTCTAAACATCAAAATTTTCAAAAACCGAACATGAGAGTCGATTCTCCAGACAATTTTATATAAAAGTCTCCATATTGACCATTGTCCTAAGTCGAATCCTTGTGAAGTTACAGTGATTTTAAAAATAAAAATGTTGAAAAAATAGGTTTTTTTATGGTTTTTGGCAATTTCTATACGACAGACTTAATTTTTCAGTCACGAAAGTATTTTTACCGGAAAGCTCATCCAATTTCCCATAAGTTTGTCTTTGACCACATTTGAAATGGATGAATGGGCTTACAGATATAAGCTAATTAACTATCCAGGTTACTATACTACACTGAAAAAAATATTATGTTTTCAGTTATGAGCAATGTAATCCACTTTCTTCTTCTTGAGTAGCTCTTGCAACTTGTCAAAATCTTTGACAGAGAAGCAGGTCACCTTGGTTCCAAATCGGGTTAGTTTGTAAATCGGTTTGAAACCTAATTTACAACTTTCCACTATCGCCACGAGCTTGAAAAAATCCGTGGTGTTCTTCACCACCAAAGGTGGTTGCTTTTGTTTACCTGCCGACTGGCCGGGTGGTGGAACCGCCGGGGCGTCCCCTCCTCCTGCTGGGCTGGCATTGTTGTTGTTTTTGTTATCCGCTAGCGGGCTGAACTTATTGTTGCTGAGCAGGGTCTTCTCAACTTTTTCTCCTTCGATGCCGATTCCAGTGACCTCGCTGGACTTCTTCCGCTTCCGATCCCCGCGGACGGGACGAAAATCTTCCTCCTCGGAGGATTCCTCCACCTCCATTTGTCAAAAACTTCCAAGCACGCGAGATGACAACACGAGCAAAACACGTCTTAACTTGTCGCTGGCTGGCGACTGAGTGTTCTTTTGAGAGTTCGGAAGAGATATTCTTCGTCGCGCCTTAGTTTCATCGTGAAGTAATAGAACCAGGAAGGTGCTGTGTCCTATCCCGCGCCTAGACCAGACCAAAATCCATGATAAAGCTGGAGTTGTTGTGTTTTGCGGATCAAAAGTGCTAACAGCTAACGGACAGTCCACTTGTCCGGCATTCGGAAAATGTTTGCGACGAGCTAATTCGTTTTTTTTTCTCAATTATTTCTTCTCGTTACTCTCCACAGCGACTACAACTGCAGCAACGAGCAGCAACATGCCTCCGGCAGCTTCCAGAGAAGGACGCGGCCGGCCGAGCACGACCACGCCGCGCGGAATTCCGCTTGTACCGGGTAAGAGAAGATTATTTTTTAGAATGTTTTTTAGGATGGATTAAAAAAAAAAAGGATTCTTAATTATTTATTGATTTGATGTTTCATTATTCAAACAAGTTACAATATCAGTGCTGTATACGAATAATAGTAATATTAATTTTTTTTCAGCATCTGCCTTGCGCTGTCGCTATTGCGGCAAAACTTTAGCCACAATGTCCAGCTTCACAAAGCATGTAAAAACCCAACACCTACAGCCGCCGTCTCTGGAAGTATGCAGCATATGCGCTGCAACATATCCGGACAAGAAAAAGTTGCGCGACCATGTAACGCAGGACCATCCGACAGTTAACAAGTGCCGATACTGCGGCTTCGTGTACCGTTACTGTGGCAATCTGACCAGGCACGAAGCTAGCTGCAGCATGCGTGGTGAGTTTGTCATTTATTTTTAATTTATTTAAGTACATTTCTTAACTTCATAATATTACCTAAGGGAATTACAGGACACCAAGAACTTCGGATCGAACTGGAATCCTCGTGATTAATTGATGGAGATAATAACCACTAGGCCACCCCAAAAGTAAAAGTTGATTGACATACCTCAATCAAAACACAAAAACTTCACATTTTTAATATATATTATTTTCTCTTTTTCTTGTACAGATCTCGAGATGGACGACCAGCAAGCTTAGCCTAAGAATCTTAGGTCATTATTCCTATATTTTTTTTCGCTAATACAAACCAATTATTGCTAATATTTGAATTAACATGGATCGACTTTTTCGGTAATTCAGTAATTTTGGAATACACCCTTCCGGCAGCAGCTGAAGATTCATGCAGTCCCACGTCGCATGTTCGGGTGTAGACCTACGGAAGACCTTGCCGCGAGGATAGGTGAGTAAGACTATACGAGCCATCTACGGCATAATTCCTCGGGCTCCCCAGGTCAACCATAAGCTACCCCAGGTTCTCCGTGCAGGACACATTGGGGGTAGAAAGCGGATAGAATAAGCAAAAGATCAAAGCAGGCCGCGAGGCATACTTTTGAAGTGGTTTGTATCTGCAAAGGAATTTGTATTAACAA
Source organism: Culex quinquefasciatus (assembly GCF_015732765.1). Taxonomy (NCBI): domain Eukaryota; kingdom Metazoa; phylum Arthropoda; class Insecta; order Diptera; family Culicidae; genus Culex; species Culex quinquefasciatus. The sequence continues at coordinate 24,598,183 of NC_051861.1, read as the reverse complement.
AAGGATCAAACATAAAAGGCGATACTAATTAATACTTCCCTGCGACCTTGGAGGTCTCTCGGTTGGATATCTAGCCGTGGACACCAAGCTTGGTAGCAATCCTCGTCAGTCGGTGTGGTATTGATCACTGCTGGTGTTTTTTTGCCCCTCTATCGTCTGTTGTATCCTGCGGCTGCGTAGCAAGTCAGATGCTCGCTCATTCAGTTTGAAACGAAAAGAACAAAAGAGAACACAAGAAAACATTAGATTCTGACAGTGAGTTTCCACTCAGATGTAAAGTGTAATATAATATTAAATATAAATAATTTAAAATAATATTTTCACTTCATGATTCTTTATAGACACTTTATTTATTTTGCTTTCACTATCACTTTCACTATTTCTTCGGGTCGTCTAATTTTCGTCGTGTTCCCGTACTTGGATAATTCCGCATAACTAATCACTGCTGGTTTGTAGTGTCATGTCGAACATGTTACAAGCTAACACAATAGTGACACAGAAACAGAACTTCACAAGCACGGGAATTTCCGCACGACCTCCCAGTGAATTAATACCGAGCTTTAACTATTTTCATACTACTATTACCTAAAATGTCCAAAGCAGCTCGGTAAAACTCACTGGGAGCGTTCCAATTTAGCCCCATCCGGGGAGCTTATCCCTTTGTACCCTCGTGTTTGTTTCCTTTGATCAGTAGTCTAGGTAGTCCAACAATGTTCAGCACAAGTTTGAATCGAAAGCAATTGCTTCAACAGCTGAACGGATCAAACTATTGCTTCCCTTGCTGAACTAACTATTCTCCTGTTACTAAGGAAACAAAAGGATAATACATCATGATTTGATGTTCTAACAGGTACGTTCAACTAGCCAGCTGCGAGACCCATCAGCCCGGCCGGGAACCAGTCCATATCTGTCGAGTACAGCATACGGTGTGGTTCACAAAATATCAAATACAGTGAACACAACACTAAGGCTATACATATGAACTGGCGGGATGGAAGCACGTGGACACCTCCCCCCCAACATGGATCGACTTTTTAGTTCAATAATGAGGAGCGGCCATGGCTTACTGGTCACGGTGTTCGCTTTGTAAGCGAATGGTCCTGGGTTCGATTCCCATCTGCTCCCAACGAGAAAAGTATAGGAAATATAAATCTTGAAACTCTGAACATGAACGAAAAATCAAAGTCGCTCGAGTCGGGGTTCGATCCCCCGTCCTTTGGATTGGTAAGCAAAAATGCTAACCACTAGGCCATCGCGACTTGGTGAGCTATAACTGGAATTAGGAATACTGTTGCTATCAAACTATATACGCGCTGGGTCCTTGTCCATTTGATAAGGGTTCGGAAGTTCTAAATAACGTTTGAACCCGATTGGTGCAAACGTTCTTCAGGGCGAGGCTTGTCGATAAAGCTGAAGTACCTCGCGCTCGGCTAGCCAGCGTAGAAATGGGTTACCGAAGTTCGGCAGAGCTAACACCTTCCAAATGCCTATGCGATTTATTTGCATGTATAGAATGTAGATCTAAAAATACATGGAAACAACTCAATTTGTAAGAAGCGACCGCGTGGTCCCGTTTGGTTGGTTGCACACACACACACACACATCGACTTTTTACTTCAATAATATCACATTAAGGGGAAAGTCACATTTACGGGAAAGTGCGACACCAGGGAAATTGTCCCTAGCAAAAAGTTTGTCAGAAATATTCTTAAAAACATATTCTTAAGAAACTGTTCCCAAGAAACTATTCGCAAGAAATATTCCCCAGAAACTGTTCCCCATAAATTTTCCTCAGAAATATTCCCCAGAAATTTTCCTCAGAAATATTCCCAAGAAATATTCTTAAAACATATTCCCCAGAAACTATTCCCCAGAAACTATTCCCCAGAAACTGTTCCCCAGAAACTATTCCCCAGAAACTGTTCCCCAGAAATTTTCCCCATAAATTTTCCTCAGAAATATTCCCCATAAATTTTCCTCAGAAATATTCCCAAGAAATATTCTTAAAACATATTCCCCAGAAACTATTCCCCAGAAACTGTTCCCCAGAAACTATAATAGCATAGCATTGGTGTCTACCCGTAGCTGCTACTTCGTTATTGACCAGGACCCCCAAACATTGCTCCGTGGACCACAGATGAAAAGTAGGAACCAATCATCACCCCTTCGCAATTTTCAAAGGTCCCTATCGTGCTGATCAATACCGACGCCGGCCACGACCAGTGGTAAGACACGGGGAAGTGGATGGGAATGTTAGCCGATACTTGAGTGATGGGACCGCCAAATCGACTGCGTCTCCGACAAAGTATCACATGAGTTTTGAGGGGTTAGTAAGATGGGTATGAGGTCAGGATTCACTGTGGTAGGTGATGCGACCATGAGCAATTTGTTTATCGGTTGAAATTTTAAAAATCTTAGGCAGCCGGCTGCGGAAAGATACCTATCTAGGGATTTAAATATAGTATTAATTCGACCGCGATTCTCCAGAAATTCTCCGTCGGCGTGCCTTCCGATCAACGGTGATGTAGGAAGGGCTTCATTCATTAGAATTATTTTATATCATAAGCCTTAAAACATATCCGTCGACGTGCCTTCCGATCCTCGATGATATGGAAAGGACTTAATCCAGCAATACGACTTGCTTGTCTCAAAAATCGGATCGTTTCTATCGAAAACTATATAAAGAGAACAAAAATAAAATTCATCGGCCAGCGAACGGGCGAACAAAAAATAAATGAAAAAAGAAGAAGAAGAAATTCAATCACCCCATGTACACAAATAGCGACACAAAAGAGACGGAAAAAAACGAAAAAAAAAACAGGACTGCGCGTCCACACAGGCACCGCACTACTGATGCCATTGTTTAATTATAATGACCAATCACCCCATGCACTCGTACAGCGACTCAAAAGAGACGGAAAATAACACGAAAAAACAGGACTGAGCGTCCACACAGGCACAGGCACTACTGATGCCATTATTTAATTATAATGACCAATCACTAGGCTTAGTGATTTTTCACGCTCGAAAATAGCAAATTTCACGGGGACCTCAATTTCAAAACACCCAATTTCACGCAAATTTCGCGGAACGTGAAAAATGTTAAAATAAATCTGAAAATCTTATGTTTAAATCACAGAAACTACTTTTTATGCTTTACTATATATTATTATTCAATAAACTGACGTGAACGTGACAAAAAAAAGTCTCCTAATTATATAAAAAAAAACTAAATGTAAGGCATGCGTATTCTCATTTATTGGATTGCATTTTTAATATCCAACTACAAAAGGTTTGAAAGTTTTCGCTGATTTGCTTCTGTTTTATCAGTTTAAATTTTATTGAATTTCATATCAAAGCAAGATTCAACAATCTTGACCATCCAAAATATGTAAAATATTTTAAATTTTCTTCAACATTTAGACAATTCAAAATAATTTTTAAGGTTTTCATCTCTCTTTTTAAAAAACTAAATTTAAAATCCATAGGCAGAAATATTATAAATTGTTACGAAATCGAAATTTTTATTATATTATATTTTAAGGGTGCACAGCATCCAAGGAAGCTGTTGTATTCTTATTCCAAATTTGTCAAACTTACGGACCCAATCCTGCAAGAATCTGACTGTAAAAATAGTCAAACCTTGTTGTAAATAACTACGAAGACAGTAATTCAGGGGATGAATAAAAAAATATATCAATAGTTCCCGTAGTTTTGAAGATACTAAAATGTCTGTAACAGAAATCTGGGTGCAAAAGCTATGGTTGATGTGTACCGTTAAGAACAGAAAACAAAAAAATGTATTTTTTAACTTTCAAGGGAATTATTCACACAAATAATAAAATATTTTTGTAATAAAACAGGACTCAGAAGAAAATCTGAAATGTTTTAAAAAGGGGATTTCAAAGATTAAAAATACTCTTCATTTTATTTTAAATAAAACAAAGCTTGATTTTTTTAATTTCTTTTGAAATCATACATTTTAAATAAAATAGCAGTAAAATTTGTACTACAGCGAATTAAAATATTAGTAAATTTAGTTAGTTTCTATAGAAACTGAAAATTTTAATAATTCTTTAAATGGTTCATATCAAGCTTATCAAACGAAGACTAATAAAATTTACTTAAATAGTCTTTATGGTTGAAATATTTATTATGAAGTCATTTGGCAAAAAAGTGATTTGAGAAAATTAATAAATTTCAAGAATCCGGAATCGCGGAATCGTCAAAATTCACTAACCCTATATATATAATATAGTGATTGAACATAAAATTTCACGGGATTTTGCGGAAAAAGCCAAATTTCGCTAATTTCACGCTGTCCGCGAAATCGTGAAATTTCACTAACTCTACCAATCACCCCATGCACTCGTACAGCGACTCAAAAGAGACGGAAAATAACACGAAAAAACAGGACTGAGCGTCCACACAGGCACCGCACTACTCTAGAGAGAGGTCCCTACACTACTCAAACTGTTCCCCAGAAACTGTTCCCCAGAAATTTTTCTCAGAAATTTTCCTCAGAAATATTCCCACGAAATATTCTTAAAACATATTCCCCAGAAACTGTTCCCCATAAATTTTCCTTCTTCTCACATGGGAGCACACACGGGTCACTACCGTTCGCGAAACTTTCCTCGAACGCGGAACACACGTGGCTTTTGACCACACTCGTGCACGTTGGTGCGCGGACATGCACTTGCTAAGGCTGATCGCAGCAGACTCAATGCTCTCGCCGACTTCCCGTTTGCTCTTGCGGTCGCGCAGTTTTCTCTCACGCTTTTGCTTGGGTTGTGGTGAGTTTCTTGGTGAGCGCCAACTGACAGCGGCCGAGGGGTGATGCGGGGAATTTCGCGCAGACTTTTCACAGTTTCGGTACAAACTAGGACTAATAATTACATTTTCGCTACCAATTAAGTCTAATCGTTATAAATTATCCAAAATTAGCCAACTTAGTTTTAATTAAAGTTGAGTTTATGTAAATTTAGTATAATTTAGGTAAATTAAGTTAAATTTATGCAAGCTTGTTCAAAACAAGAACAAAATGTTATTTTTGCCTTTCTTACAAAAGAAAGGTTTAAGGTTTTCTTTTGGAAAAACGCTTTTCTCTGAAATCTTAAAAAATTCGTGCACGGCGAGGATTCGTCCCAGGAAAAAATCCTATTACTAAATGTAAGGTTAGGATGCGCTCTTTCGATTGAATTTTGTCCCGAAACCCGGAACTCAAAATCTGATTTTTGAGAGCTCTTTTTCTGAAATACATGAGCGATGTCTGTATCCGCTCTTAAAAATTTGAGTCTTCCATCACTGGAAAACCGCTCGTAAAACCCACAATTTTTATAGGCAATCAAACGTCATAATTACGCCCCACTAGAGGGCGCTGAAACTTGGGGTGATGTTTTCATTATAACCTACAGCGCGTAAGTTGGTTTGCAATTTAAAATTGTTTTATTTCATCATAAAATCAACATTAATAGCAAATTATACCATTTTCAGGTAAGAAATAAATAGCTTAATTGATATAAACGAAAATATTTTTGTGATGGCCGATTTAACCTGTTCATTATCTGATTCAAAATAAGGGAATGTTTTAATCAACCAAAACCTAACTAATTAATTGAGAATGTAGATTATTCAAGTGAACAAATATTTTTTAAAGTCACTTCTACCATAAAGCTCTGCTTGAAAAATGGTCATTGGAATGATTTTCAAAATTTGAAATCTAACTTCATTCTCGCGTTTTCAATCCGGATCTCAGAATTTTTCAATGAAAAAGGCAACTTAGCAAAAAAATCAAAAAGTCAATCGATAGAACTTTTTATTTCTTACCACCTGTTAACTTTATTTTATTCCAAAAGATCAATTTTCTTTTAAAAAACATTAAAATAGTTTTCACTCGACTTTGCACTTATCGCGCAAAAACCAATTTTTAGAGGTATTTTTTGGACTATTTAACAGATAACACTATCAAATTAAAAGAATTCAGTTTCAAACAAAAAGCCATTCGAAAACATGCGCCATTAACTGCTTGGGCCCAAAATTTGAAGCTTTTCCAAAATGAATTTCCACAGATATAGCCATTTTAGTGTTTTTCGTCTTATTTTTACCCTATTTTTTCCTATAATTTTTTTGGATTTATACAAAATCATATGCTGAACATCAAATTCAAAGTCCCAGCCCATTCTCGATCGAAAGTATTTGGTACCGTAAACTGGGGTCAATCGGGACACATGGGGCGAATTGTGACAGCAGTTTTAACAATGTTGGAGCACAATATTTTGATTTTTCTGGTTGGTTTCGGTTAGAACAGACTCAGGCCAACAAAATGTGTACATCCATTTCCAAATTTAAAAGCTGTAAGTGCTCTAAAAACTGCTGTCCCTATTCAGACTGTAGTCTCGATTCACCCCAGATTCTTTATGTAAACTAATGTCAAAAACATAAACAATCCCTGTTAGACAGAAGTCCCGCGGTCGTGCGATTCGAAGCGTTATCTACTCGAAATCGATCTTGTCCTGCCATCTTCGAGCGTTTGTCCTGCGTTTGATCGGCGTATAGAAAATTAGCAGGCGGTGATAAAATTTATGACAGATCATTGATTTTCACTAAGTGGATTCTTCAACAGTTTTTCTTTTCACCAAATCCATTCAATTTTATTTAAAATGATACTAGTGGGAACAAGTCAAACAAACATGTTTTTCCCTGGACGGAATCCGGCCGCGGTGGACAAATTGATCTCTCCGGAGGAACCACCAAGGAACTTTAATCGGCGTGGATTCGGCCATCATCAGGCATAAGCAGCTGTCAGTCAATTAGGTGATGCGGTGGAGAAAGAGGTAAATTCTTAATTTGCTTGTTTTTTTTCTTCATATTTTCTTAAATTACCCTTTCTCTTAGGCAAAGACAGAAATAAAACATGCCAGAGCTGCTTCTTTGGATTAAAACAGGCTTTCAAGAACTCACCGAAGACAAAAATATCGATATTTATAAATAAAATAAAGTTATTTGCAATAAAGTTTACTTTTGTATGTATTAAATTATTAAATTAACCCCTAAATCCGAAACGTGAGCGTCCGACAGTGGCAGGACATTCTAAATAACAAAGTCGCCGGAAATCGGCCCGACAACGGCCCGTCAACGTCGATTTTCTCAAACGTCGATTTCGACGATCGTCGGACAAAGTGTTGCAAATACGCACGAAAAGGGCCCGAATTCCGTCGGACAAACCGACGGAATTCGGGCCGTTTTGTCGAGCCGTCCGGCGGTTTTCGGGCCGTTGTCGGCCCGGTCCGTCTGTCAGGGATGACTTTTAAAACCCGCCGTATGACATGCATGATTTTTAAAACCCGCCAAACAAATCCCAGCACACTGGGGGTTGCTAGGGGAAAATCGGAAAAGTCCTTGTCAAAAATTTTGTGTTTTGTTTTGGAACGGTGGTTTTTTTTCAGGGTCCTGATTTATAACCCCGAAAAATTCCGAATCGGATTAAAAATCAACATCACCACTACGAGAGCTGTGGGGGTGGACCGATCACCAACAGCGGCAGCGCGTGTCCGTACTCACTACGCAACAGCACCAGCACTAGTCAGGGCAGCCCGTCGTCGTTGTTTGCCGGCAGCAGTAAAAGCAGCGGCTCGTTGGACGCCAAGAAAAAGTCCAGCCTGTTGATCTGTTCCTCGCCGGTGGACTATTTGGACGAGGTGAAGCTGCGGGAGTTGACGGCCTCGTACCGGACAACTTGGACACGCCGCTGATCGGAACTTTGGGTGCCATCTTTTTGTCGTACCAATCCACTGCGTTGAGCTTTCCTAAACAAGCCCAGCTCGAGCATCGATCGAATGCTGGAAAAGGCGCCGAAGGATTTGAAGAACCTCAAGAAGGAAGACCTGCGAACGCTCGAGGGTCTGGGATCTGGGCAAGGACGAGGACAGTGCGGCGGAGAAGCCACCCCCGTTTAGAACAACCTTCAGACCACGGTTGAGGCGCGCGATGAAGGCGCTGTACGAGGCGCGAGCTTCGGACTTTGGTCCCATCAACAATGCCTTACAAACGCTCGGCTAAAAAAAACTGTTTTTTCTCATAACTTGTTCGCTTCCTGTTATTTTTGCCCCGGAGTAAACGATAACAAAGCAAAGGAAACGGAACAATTTTAGAGGAAATAATTTTTCGCTCAAGTAAGCAAAATATACTTGAGCGAAAAATGAATGACAAAAAAGTGCTTTAGACAATTTAAGGAGGAGAAAAATAATTTCTAACCTTCATAGATTTAATATTTAAAAACATTCCGAACTTTCGACGAATAAAAAATACGGCTAATCCAATTCGATACAATTTCGAATTTAAACGTATTCGTCAACATCCTCCCTCGAAAACAAAAAACATATTTATTTCAATTGCAGATTTGAAAATAACACATAATTAACAGAGTACACAAAATCAGTCTTCTGCTTCAAACATTTTAACGAACTTTTTTTTTCATTTCACTCCGCTCATTTCGTTCTGCTGAAAGAGGCTAGAAGGATTAATTCACTTTCCATCATCCGATCCGGAACCACAAAATCCATTTTTTGAGTGTATGCCATTCAATGGACATTTTGGAGATCAGGATTCATAAAATAACTTTTCTACATTTCTCCGGTTCAATTTGGTCCTGTTATAGAACCAGACCCTGAAAAAAACGCCACCGTTCCAAACAAAACACATTTTTTTTTTGACAATGACTTTTCCCATTTCCCCCAGCAACCCCCAGTGTGCTGGGATTTGTTTGGCGAGTTTTAAAAATCATGCATGTCAAACGGCGGGTTTTAAAAGTCTTTGTTTATGTTTTTGACATAAGTTTACATAAAGAATTACGGTATGAATTGTATTCGAGTAAATTTTGGTATTGATCAGACGGTTGGTTCACAAGTTATAGCTGTATGACTTTTCTTTATATACAGAGTACATTTCTCAAAAAAGGTAAGAAGTTATTCGGAATCATTCTCCCCAATCACTCAAATTTATCTTTCTAACTGAGTGTTCACGACTCGATCAAACTTCTCAACAAATTTTACATTGATTGGATTCCACACTTTTAATAAAAAAAATAGTTAACATTCCAACGCCCAAGGCTCCAAAAATGTTGGAACGGTAATTTCAACTCAATGGTTCTCGGGCATAACTCAACCAATCAAGATGGTTCTTCTTTCAAGTGATTTGTTAGGATGTCTAGATGATTTTAGAACTTTGTATTTAGAACTTAATTTGATCAAACCTGTAATTTTTGCGACCAAAAACATCGTTCCAACATTTTTTTTTTTCTCGTGTAAAAAATAATTCGCCAAAAATTCCGCGGGGGCAGTCGTTTTAAAAAAGGTGGAACGATGTTTTCGGTCGCAGAAATTACAGATTTGTTCAAATCAAGTTCTGCAAAATTTAGGATCATCTAGACATTCTTACAAATCACTGGAAACAAGAATCGTCCTGATTGGTTGAGTTATGCCCTAGAACCAGCGAGTTGAAGTTGCCGTTCCACCTTTTTTGGGAGGCTTGGGCGTCCGTGTACGTTGGACATGCGTTGAGCGTTCCAGTGTTAAATTTAGTTCAATTTGCAAAGCCTCTCAAAAAAGGTGGAACGAGGGGGGGGGGGGGGAGTTGGATTTCCAAAGTGTCCACGTGGTTTATGAATGGTCCCTAAAATCTAGTCAAAATTATTAAAATTTATTAAATCAAGTTGAATTTCATTAAAATTTGTTTAAAGTATTGCTTTATTTGAGTTAAATTTGGTTAAGATTAGCTACAAATAAATTAATAAATTAGATTGGTTGAAAATAGTTAACATCAGTAAAATTCAGTTCAAATTTGGTCATATAAGTTCAATTTGGTTTCACTCAGTTTAAATTTTCAAAAATTGGTTTAAATTTCACAATTTTTTTCATTTAGCAATTAGCGAATTTGGAATCGCTCATTCAACTGCAGTTCCATTTTAACTAGCGAATCCGCTCTGTTATAAAACGTTTAATCAGTCGATCAATGTTATGCGTTGATTTGCAAAAGGTTTGTTATCCTCCTTATCACATAAAAAAACAGCTTAATGGCCCACCTATTAACCATCTGGCTTCTATTTCAAACACCCAATTGCCTAAAATTGACAGTGACAGTGCGATAAATGCATAAATTTTAATGAATCATAAGCTCGGCCGTTTAGGTGTTAACAGAATTGATAAGCAGCTATTAAGTTCTTGTTAAGTTGTTATCTACGCTATCACACTCCAATTACGATAAAGCTCAGCTTTCTTACAAACGCTCAAACTACTCTAAAAACCACACCACGTGGATGAACTCTACCGTGTTTACCACTCTCTTTCTCTCTAATTTCAACTTCTCTCGTCGTTATTGACAATGAATGCATGCTTATCTCTTGGTCTGGTGACGCGATCAATCAGTCTCAGTCAGCCGGCAGAAACGGTCACGTCCCGTTTAGAGCCCTTCAAAAGTGCAGTATCATATCATAACCAGCCACAACTTTGTCTACCGTGGCGACGACGTTTTTTTTTTTTTTTTTGTTTTCGTGCACTTATCAGCAATTTGTTTGTCCATAAAACAAGTCAAGTCAAAACAGTGCGCGCTCGTTTTTGGTTGCAATGATAATCCGAAACGGCGGTGCAGATCGCCGTCCGAGCGAGAATCCCAGCAGTGGTACGTACATTATCCAGCGATCGCGCTACTAGCGTTAATGAGATGATTGAGGCTGAACTTTCTCTGGCAGATGATCGCGACGACCTTGACTACCGGGAACGGCTGCCGCGGGTGCGGATCGTGCCAAGGATACGATCGCTGTGCAGTTTGGGCACGGTTCGTCGCCGGGTGCACGTGCTCCAGTGGTTGCCCAAATATCGCGTTCAGTATCTGTTGTCGGACGTGATCGCTGGAGTTACGGTCACGTTGACTGCCATTCCGCAGAGCATTGCGTACGGAATTTTGGCGAATTTGGAGCCTCAGGATGGGATTTACTCCAACCTGGTCGGTTGCTTCATGTATTTTCTGTTTGGAAGTGTCAAAGACGTGACCGTTGCGCCGACATCGATCATGGCGATCATGGTTCAGGGAGTGGTGCTAAGGCTGGGACCTGGAGCTGCCCTGCTGACCTTGCTGGCCGGTGCCGTCACGTTCCTGTTTGGAGTGCTCAACTTGGGCTTCCTGGTGAGGTTTATCTCGATGCCTGTTATTACGGGGTTTACAACGGCTGCATGTTTGACCATTGGCAGTGCCCAGCTGCGATCGCTGTTCGGGATTAGTAGCAAGGGCAAGGGCAGTGATTTTATCGACGCGTGGGAAAACGTTATTCACAACATTGGCCAGACGCGACTTTGGGACACGCTGCTGGGCTTCAGCTCGATCGCGTTTTTGGTGATCTTCCGGGTAGGGTGTGATCACTTTGAAATTTACTTCTTAATTTAACGTAACTTCTTTTGTAGCTTACCAAAGATTGCGGTCGAGGCAAATGGAAGGTCTTTTTCAAGTATCTGTCGCTACTTCGCAACGCGCTGGTCGTGATCATTGGAGCGTCACTGGCCTACGCATTCTCGCTCGAAGGGATTGAACCTTTCAAGCTAACCGGCCACGTCGAACCGGGCGTTCCACCATTCCACGTCCCACCCTTCTCCATCACCAACAACGGGACGCACTACGCGTTCGGCGACATGATCTCAGTAATGGGAACGTCGATCATCACGATCCCACTGGTTTCGATCCTGGAGATCATCTCCATCGGTAAAGCCTTCTCCAAAGAGAAAATCGTGGACGCCACCCAAGAGATGATTGCGCTGGGCATGTGCAACATGGCGGTAGCCTTCACTTCCCCACTTCCGGTAGCCGGATCGTTCACCCGAACCGCCATCAACAACAGCAGCGGTGTCCGGACCTCACTAGGTTGCGCGGTCACCTCGAGCATGCTACTCCTCGCGTTAGCCCTTCTCACCGACGCCTTCTACTTCATCCCCAAAGCCACCCTAGCGTCCGTAGTGATCTCCGCCATGATTTTCATGGTCGACTACCGAGGAATCGCCGAAATCTGGCGCGTCAAAAAGCTGGACGTGATCCCATTGGTCGGAACCGTGATCGCCTGCCTTCTTCTAGGCCTGGACTACGGCATCCTCACCGGAACGGCCATCAACTGCTGCTTCCTGCTCTACCTCATCTCCGCCCCAACCATCACGATGGAAACAATCCTCCTGGACAGTAGCTGCCACACCCTGCTCGTCCGGCCCGCATCCGATCTGACCTTCTCGTCGGCGGAATACCTGCGCGATCGGATCACCCGGGCCGTGGCGGAGGCTTACGAAGCCCCCATAGACGTGGTGGTGCTCGACGGCGCCGGGGTCAACTTTGTGGACACGACGGTCGCGAAGAATTTGCTCTGCGTCGAGACGGATCTACGGGCGAAGGAGGTCGGGCTGGTGCTGTGGCGATGGAGCCGCGCTACGGCGGGGGCTTTGGTGCGGCTGGATAGGAACTTTTTGCCCCTTTTAAGGGATGACAAAGAGCTTGGGGAGGTCGTGAGAGGTTGGAGGGAGGTTTGAAGGTTTTCTGCCAGCTCATTTTTAAGTTAAGAATAGATGAGGAAATGCTGACACATGGTGATTTGTAAACGATTAATTTTGGTACGTAATTTTGCATTGACTGCAAATCATCAAGTCTGGAGCTTTTTTTTGAAAAGGTCCAATAAACCAAATTTCTTGTCTTTGCCTTTTGGGTGTTTTTGAAACCGCCTTTAGTGAAGAGTATAAGAAACACTCAAAAAGCAAAACTAAAAATTTGGCTTATTGGACCGTTAAAAAAAACTCCAGAAGTGTAGTTTCAAGGCCAAAGTAAATTTTTAGTTCTCCGGAGCGTTATTCCCGAGGTTATTTCAATTGATCGTGTAATTGTATATCGATTAGATATTATGTAACTATAGGTTATAAGCTAGTAAAATTCGTCATGAAAAAAAACTTTAAGCAATGTCTATAATAATATGAATAAAAATAAACTGCTGGTTTATCTCAGTCTTGTTTTGTTATGAAAATAAATCAAATTATTCGCTCTAAAGCATTGCCTTGGCGTTCTCGATTGCGAGATTCCTACTCAAAACTAGGTGTCCAAAGACTTGATTGTTGAGACAATTGCAAACCTCTTTTTAACACCTAATCTTCCATCCACCCCGGGATTCGAACCAACGACCTTTGGATTACGAGTCCAACTACCTACAAGCGACTCCATCGAGGCAGGACCCAGGGAGACGACTCCTACACCTGGATTGAGCTAACGACCCTAACCTCTATGTTAGACAGGTGCCAACATTTACTTCCCCGTCCGACGGAATGCGTGATCAGACAAATCTCGAAAAATGCCGATCATTGGTTCACTCACAGAAGTCTCCATACAATTTTGTCAGCTGTTCATACAAAAATGGTATTCGAAAATTTGTAACGTTAGAAGGATCGATTTGGTGCCTTCAACAATGTTGTAGGACTATTCAGAAGTTTAAAGAAAAGAAGATTTTTTTCAAACGTGCATTAGAGACATTAAAGACTGGATTCTTGGTTGCTGAAATACAGTGAATAAAAGAAACAAGAAAATTTAAATTTTTTAAGTCTTATTTCCACATTTTCTTATGCCTATCTCAGCAACTAGTGGTCTAATTTTCAATGTTAAAAATTAAGACATTGTTAAATTTTACGATTTTTTCGAAAAAGAAAAAATATTTCTGGAGTTTTTTTTGAAAAGGCCCAATAAACCAAATTTCCAGTTTTTGCTTTTTGGGTGTTTTTAGAACCGCCCTGAGTCAGGGGTATTGAAAAACACCCAAAAAGTAAAAACTGAAAATTTGGTTTATTGGTCCTTTTCAAAAAAAAACTCCAGATTTTGAGGACGCCCGCTGATACGATTTAATTATCAAACTCACCACACATCAAAAAACCATGTTCACCACGCAGCTGTCAGTTCTGACAGTGCGCCACCCGTTGACAGCTCGCGCGGGGTAAATAAACGCGCATTGGGTGTAAACAAAGCTCCGTGTCTGCGCGCGGGGAGTTGCTTAAAAAAAGTTTAGTTTTCAGCGTAATTTGAGTGAAAATTGTCTACTTTCTGCGGAAAAATTTCAACCCGCACAACCTTGCGATGGACGTGGACGCGACCCTGCAGGACTCGGCCAGCGGCGGAGGGCCGGATTTTCGGGACGACGTGTAAGTCCGCGCGCGAGAGTGTCCTCCTCCCCGCTGAACGGGGAGAGGTGATTTGTTTTGGTTTTGGTGAAAAGTGAAAATTTTCTCTTGTTTGTTTTTTTTTCTTCATTCTCTTGCCGCAGTCCAAACGACAATCCCGAGACGTACTGTCGGCTGTGTTTTTCGGAGCAGGGCGTGAATTCGCTGTTTCCGCCGGACGGGGGCTACATCCGGGAGCTGACGGAGAAGATTCGGCACTGCGCGGGCGTGCGGATTTCGTTGCGGGACGACTACCCGGCGGGGATCTGCAGTGCGTGCGTGTCCTTTCTGGACGAGGTGCACCAGTTTCAGAAGCGCAGCAAACACTGCGACGAGGTGATTCGGACGAAGCGGAGCTTGCTGGAGTCGATCCAGGTGAAGGTTGAGCTGAGGGAGGAGGAGCGGCCGGCGGGCGGTTCGGCGACGGCGATGGCAGCCGCCGCGCAGGATGGGGAAGGGGATGAGTACGGGGCGGATGATTGTCTGACCGAGAGCAGTATTATTGCGGATGCCATTACTAGCTTAAACGGGATCGGGGAGTTGATGGGGACGTTCCAGGGTGCGGCCGGGGGTGAGAACCATGTGTTTCCGCGGATGGAACCGTCGGTGGCCGCCAGCGCCAACAAGGAGCATCGTTGTATGGTATGCGCCAAGATGTTCCCGGATCGGGAGTCCTGGATGGTGCATTTGGGTGATCACGCGGAGGAACGTCCGTACCAGTGTTTGGAGTGCTTTGCCCAGTTCCGTGAGAAGCGATCTCTAGCGCGGCACTTGAAGGCCGTCCACGAGGAGGTTCGGGACCGGAAGTGTCCGTACTGTCCGAAATCGTTCAAGTACAGCCACCATCTGCGCTATCACATACGAACGCACACGGGTGAGCGGCCGTACGTGTGTGAAATCTGTCAGGACAGCTTTTCGCAGCACATCCAGTGGAAGCGGCACCAGGCCAAGCACCAGCAGCGGCCGGATCAGATCCACGTGTCGCGGCAGGTCGTCGGCGGCGTCGTGTCCAGCGAGGACTCCATCATCAAGTGCGAGTTCTGCCCGAGGGTGTTCTCGCGGCTGCAGGACTACCGGCGGCACGCGCCCAGTCACAACGCGGACAATCTGAACTTGGACCGGTTGGCCGAGCATCAGATCGCCACGCTGCACACGCTACACCAGCGTTAGGTGCGCCGGCCGGCTAGTTCTCTTTTGGAATCTTAAATAAATTTGGACCGTTTTTCTTTACGAGCGTTGTTTTACTCTCTTAGTGTGCCCCAATCACGTTGTCCTTGCAGGTTCCAGTCTAGCGCTTCTCGGCAGATCTCATAACGTGCTCTTCCTCACAGTACCAGCGTGAATAGTAATCGATCTATCTTTAAACTTCCAATCCCACAAAGAAAACAATATAATTGCGTTCACTTGTCAATCTATTATCAGGACTGTGATATACTTACACGGCCAACAAAACCCCGCCTACTTACTCATTTCCACATCTGTTTAATCGATCTCCACCACCTCCACGCTTCCGTCGTCCATCCGGGGTCGCTTGACCGACACCACGACCACCTTCCTCCCAGGTCCACTGACCGCTCGCTTCGCCATCATCTCCAGCATGTTCGTGTTCAGCTCGTCCAGCTCCAACCGGTCACGAATGCTGGCCACGCCCTCCTGGTGGGCCTGCAGCAGATGCTTCGCACACTCAAACTTGAACGGGAAGTTCTGCTCGCAGTACCAACACTTCCAGCTTTCATCCTCGACGGCGTTGGAAACCACCGCCGGTTGCGCCGGGTGACTTTCGACGCGCATTTTGAGCGTTGACGGCGGCGGCGGAGGTGCCGTCTGCTTGAGCGGTTTTGGCATGACGAGGGCGTTTCCGGAATCGCCGACACCTTCGAGCGGGTCGTCGAACTCGGTTTTGATCTCATCCGGAAGATCCATGGCGGTTTCGTCGATGGGACGGGTTTGTGGGGGAGGAACGCCGATGGAGACGGCTCCGGGTTTGGCGTAGACTATTCGTTTCACGATGACCGGAGCGTTCGGGGCTCGTGTTAGCGTTGGGAGTCTCGGAGTTCCGACGTTCTGGAGCGGTTGTGGAGTCCTGATCGGAGTGGTGGCTCGTGCATTCATGAAAGCTGCTTTGCTTACTGGTGTGAGAATGATTTTCTTGGGAGCGGGTCCCCGGACGACGTGGGACTGGGAGAGAACGCTGGACACGGTCGTTCCCACCAGCGGTGGCATTGATTCACAGGAGGCGAATTCCGGAGGGTTCTGGTCTTTCAGCTGCTCGAGCAGCGCCCGATTGTTGCTGCAAATCTGTTGGCGGAACGTGCTGAAGTTGTTGATCAAAGCGGCACATGGAACGCAGACGTAGACGGACTCTTTGGGGCGGGCAATAATCAACACCCCGGTGCAGACGTAGATCTTCTCGAGTAACTCGTCGCGGACAACGATCACGCCGGAACAGAGCGGCTCCAGCTGCTGGTTGGTGAAGCAAAGCCTGCAATAATCTGGAGAACCGGGCGGTGGAACCGGTCTTGCTGTCGGTTGCAAACCCGGATTGCCCGACTGGATCGCCTTGCAGGTGCGGTTCGCGGTCGATACTGGCCGCTTCGGAATGGGCTGAGACGCCATCTGAGCAGCGCGAGACGGTCGCGGACGATTTTCCGATCCTTTACCCTGAAAAGCAATAGAAAAAAGCTTTGTTATTAGACCGCCATCTATATTTTAAAGCAAACATCTCCAAACTTGAACGCAAGATTGTATGCAATTTAATCAAAACATATCCAGAGTTTCGCCTCCAGAACCCAATCTCCGTATATTTTCACACTAACCCACAGTATCTTTTCACCGGTGATGTAGCGATCGTCCACATCGACGCTCGATGCGTGCAACTCCGCAGGATCCAGCTCCTCCTCCTCCTGTTCGACGGAATCACTCAGCGGTGGAGTCTTCAAGCGCGTCATCGCATCGTGCATTTTGCTGTAGTGCACCCACTCTTCCGCCGGATAGTAGTCTAGCTTCGGGTCCCGTGGACCCGTGATGCGCTACCAGGAAAAAAACGGTCATTTAGCGTACTGAAAAACCTACAAAAATTCTCAAACCTGATAGAGCCGCAACAGTTTGGTCCACTTGAGCTCCATATGCTCAACGGTAAAGCAGTTGAGCACTGGCGAGCAGCTGCGCTGAACCGATCTGGGAAAATGACAAAAAGTAAGTTCTGAAACACGCCACCAGGAGCGCTGCAATCTTGACGGAGAAAAACTGCCAACAGAACAAAGCCAATCACTTACTTCCAAGCGTTTTCTCGATTGGCCGTGTAACGGAACATGTGCCGGTACTTTACGCGGCCCTCGATGAGGGCGTAAACTTCGTAGTTGGTCACTGAAATAAATGGAAAGTTAGGTTAAGCCATAGATTGAAATATAAACGACTAACTTCTTCTATTGGTTTGCTTTGTTGGCATCTCTTCTACTGGTTTCCTGGCAGGATGAGGTAGTTCCGTACGTTTCGGCTGATTTTCCTCCGAAGGTTCCAAATTGAGCGACGGCACCCAATCCGGATCACTGGAGTCTGTGATGCGCGCCTTTTTTCCTGCGAAATCGATCAAACTGGCATCACTGCTTGTTTTGTGTCAAGTGGCGCACTAACCTTTGATAAAGTGCCGGCTGCAAATCCACAGATTTTTTACGCTCATGTCCACCACCTTTCCGAGGGCCGTTTCCCACAGGGCTCGCTGGCGGGCCTTCAAATTCGCCAGCAGATCCACGGTACCGGTTTTGCCGGCATCAAGCTTGGGGACTTGCGAGAACGTAACTCCGTCATCCACTTTAGCCCCACAGTGCTGCACGGCGCAACGGTTGTTGTAGCTTGATCTTGAAAACAAACATTTGTACAAAAATTCAAATAAGTTATAAACTTTACTTACTTTTTCTCAGTTTCCATTTTTTTTTTTTTATAAAACACCAAACAGCGCAAACGGCAACCACACTTCGAGCCAAACATTTCATTAGGGCACAAAACCAAAAACCGCGATTCGAGAAAATCGCTTGCAAAAAGTGCACAACTTGTTTCAATTCCTATTTAAAAAAGAAGCTTGACTGATGGTATTTTTACTGATGATACGATAAAACACATCATTATCCTTAACTCTGCTTTAATGATTCTTAATTTTTGTTGATTTTCGCAATTAAACTCATAATTTTAAAAAAATCGTTATTGAGCCCTTTTAACTTTTCAACTGTTGTTCATAATGGGCCCTTTCTAAATGCAATTTCGAAGAGAGCTGAAAGGGCACTAAAGCGCTGTCACCGGATTGTTGTTTTGAATGATGTTTACGGGCCCTTTTGTTTAGTTAAAAAAAAATGAGTAATTCAGTAGAAATTTTGATTATTGGTGAAGTTTTGTGATTAAATAGTGTAGATAAGGTATGTGAAACATAAAAATTCTTCAAAAGTGTACTGAACAGCAGCCGCGGGACCGCTTTAAATATTGTTTTTGACGAAGTTTTTCTCTGCAGAAATCCTTGGGGAAAAGTAAACCAAACTTTTTTTTGAAGTGAATTAGTGTTAAGAATGTATGAAAAGTTCACTTTGTAACACAAAAAGTTTCTCAAGTACGAGAACCTAACGAAAAATAAAAGGGCACATTTGAACTTTTTTTTTGGTTTGCAGTGAACATGGTTATGTGCCCTTTTGTGTTTTTGATTTTTTCAATAGGAAATTGTTTGTTATCAATCTGATTATTGGAGGGCATGTAGGGAGTGAACTAATGAATGGTATAGTGGAATAATCCCGAATGTTTACGTTTTGGTTTTGTGCCCTAATGAAATGTTTGGCTCGACTTTTCCACTCCCGTCAAAGTAATGACAGTACTACCGCGAAAACTGACAGCGGAACCAACATAAACAACCTGCTCAACTGTCACTATCGGTACCGTGGTGAATATGAAACGCGCAAAAACAACACCACGGTGACATCCCCGTGTCCAATTAAATTACCTTTCGGATGACCGCCGTAGTTCGCGCGCCCGTATCAAACGGCAGCGGGGCCTCCAGCTTGAACACACACGGAACGGCGTCCCGCTCGAGAAGCCGCGGGCCACCATCCCGCCCCGTGTACTGTTCCGGCAGGAAGTGGGCCGAGCAAATCCGGGCCGACGAATTGCTCAGCATTCGCCGGTCAAACTCGTGGCCACAGGTTTGCAGGCCCGCCATAATGGCCCGGATCCAGCGTGACCGGCGCGGCTCATTCTTGGGAATCCGGTGGCCCGATAGGGCGTTTGACGGATGGTCCAACAGGCTCAGAACGTTGCTGCAAAATTTGAGCGCACACTTCATCGCGATTGGAGGGAAAGAAACATTCACAACACTGAATAGTTTTGTTTACGTTTTAAAAATAGGGGGAGTTGGCCAACATTTTGCATTGCTCTTTTTGGATCCGAAACACAGTAAAAAATCTATTCTAGTGTAAAAAAATAAAAATAACAAGACAACATTTTATGATGGATCAACTAATAGTACCCTATAGTACCCTTGGAACGAGTTGGGAAGATACTTTCAGTCAAGGAAAACCACGAAGTTTTTTTTTTTTTAGATTGGTATAAAAATCAATTTTAAATCCTTTGCGGACGTACAAAAGAACATTGGTACTCATGATCATAAGCTTAAACGTTGTAAACAATAATATCGCAAATTTAAGCTTAATTTTAGGACTCAATTATCCGGATTGAAATTTTGGCGAGGGCTTCTTAAACATAGTCGAGACAACGAACTGGATTCAAATTACTCAAGTCGCTAGATATTTAAATTTGCGAATTTTTAAGATTTTAGTTAAATACTTAATATAGTCCAGACTAAGCTTCGATTATCCAAATTCGAATAATTTTCCGAAGGTTTGTATTTCGTATAGGACTTCAGATTTACGAGCAGATATCTTTCGATAATTCTATTCCAGTGCTTGAGAGTATCCTAAAATCTTACTCGACTTCCGACCCTTCGTTGCTGAGAATCTGAAGAATCTGATCTGAGAATCTGATATTGCCATGCAATGGTTCAAAAACAGGAAAATTGATATTTTTTAAGTCCCACCCAAACAACACACCATTTTCTAATGTCGATATCTCAGCAACTAATGGTCCGATTTTCAATGTTAAACTATGAAACATTCGTGAAATTTTCCGATCTTTTCGAAAAAACTATTTTCAAAATTTTTAAACCAAAACTAACATTTTAAAAGGGCGTAATATTGAATGTTTGAAATTTTACGAATGTTTCATAGTTTAACATTGAAAATCGGACCATTACCCCGTCACGAAATATTCTACCATAGCTGGTTCTGTCAGAATCCTGCTAGAACGGTGGAACATTTCTGCTAGAATGCTCTAAGAATATCCAGCTCTCTAAGAATTCTGCTAGAATCCTGCTAGAACGTCGAGACTGGGTAGTTGCTGAGATATCGACATTAGAAAATGGTGGGTTATTTGGGTGAGACTTGGAAAACATCAATTTTCCTGTTTTTATACCTTTGCATGGCAATATCTCAGGAACTAAAGGTCGTATCAACAAAGTTCAAAAAAGCAAAAGGGCAATTAAGGGTAGAGAGCCTGGATCTTATTAGAGAACGGACATCTCAAACCAAAAGTACCAATCGAAGCACGAGAACTGTCAAACGGAGGTACCAATCTAGCAAAATCCTTTGTCTTATGCTCGATTGGTACCTCCGTTTGACAGTTCTCGTGCTTCGATTGGTACTTTTGGTTTGAGATGTCCGTTCTCTAATAAGATACAGGCTCTCTAATTAAGGGTCGTATCAAAAATGTTCAAAAGTGCAAAATATAGAGAATTTTTTCAGCTCTTCAAAAAAATTGTTTTCAAAAGTGGGCAAACATGTGCACTAATTTAAAAAAATGAAAAACTTCGACTATTTTCTAAAAAGGCACCTAAATATGGATTTAACTTAAAAACGGTGCACTTCATCAAAATTTCAGTAAAGTACTTTTTGATTGCAAATTTGATTTCACATCGAAAAATGAAGTTGAAAATTTTTTGCGACCAATTTTTCGATTTGTTGAAAAAATCAGTAATGATTCAAAAATTCGTAACTCGCTCAAAGATTTTTTGCACAAATTTCTGAAATTTCTGAAAAGTTGGCATTCAATTTTGATGTCCTCTAAAACATATCAAAAAATAAAAAAATTAAAAATAGTGTTTTTTGCAAATCAAGTTTTAGTGAAAAAAGTTAAATAAAAAATCACCATTTTTTTACCGTGTATCATTTTTTTCTAGTGTAGTCCATATCCATACCTACAACTATGCCGAAGACACCAAATCAATCAAAAAATTCCTTCAAAAGATACAGATTTTAGAATTTTTATACATCATTTTTGTCAGGTCAGCTGCCAAATTTGTATGGAAAAATATATGGACAAACTAATAATGCAAAATGGCTTCTTTGGTTATACCGGAGGCACCAAAAAAGTTTCAGTCGGATTAAAAAATACAAAAAAAAAAATCGAATGACCGAAATCTGAGAGAACTGCTCAATTTGCTTTAAACATTGTTTTCAAACTAAAAGAGACTGATTTTGAGAAAAAAATAATTAAAGTGCTAAAATTTTGCAAATAAAAAACATCTGTAACAACTTTTCAATAGGGCGAAACGCTCAGATGTAAACAAACTGAGTTTTTGTCAGAATCATATAAAGCGAACAAAACTGATTCTAAAACACCCTCCATCATTACAAAATTCCGAAAATACGTAGTTTTACAAGCAAAAAACAAAAGGGCTAATCAACAACAACAATCAAAACAAACCAAATTGAGTTTCCGCCCTTGTGTTTTCATCCAATCACGAGGGGCGAATGTAGTGTTTTCTGCAAGTTCCGACGTATATTTAGAAACACTAATTTTTCGTTATAATTTAGTGAATTTTAACCTGACAATTCTCAAAATGGATCAAAATGTATGTTTTTGATGTCTCTGACCACAATTCCACAAAAAACAAAGATTTGTATGATTCTAAATACATAACTTTTTAATTTCAATTATTGTAGTATCGGATCTGGTCTGGATTCACAATCTAGATGTGAAGGTCCATAATTTACCGGTTCTTGGGACATCCGGGGATTCTAGGTCGAGCAGTTGCAGGACAAAAAGTTAGTGTAGGGAGGTTAAGGAGGAATGCCGTACAAAATCATCGCCTCCGTAACCATCGAAGCTATGCAAAGATTGAGAAGGCCGGATGGTGTCTCCCACTTCCGGCGGGGACACCCCAAGGAACGTCACTTCAATATAGACTACATCGTCAAACCAACTTGCTACTTACGGTGTATCCTAGCTCAACGAGTCTTGGCCTGAATCGGACTCCTTATGAAGGCTTTCTAGACCAATTTTTTATCACTGCAAATATCACTGTATTATCACTGACTGTAACGTTTCACAATGATAAAATAGTTGTTTCACCACTTTTTTCTTTAAAAACCCGAAAAATGAACAAAAAACAAAAGGGCGAATCTGTTGTTTACTTTTGCTTTGTGGCGTAACCTGACGGGCTAAACCGTTGTTTTGGTTGAGTGGGTGGCGAATACGGTGGGGCGAAAATGGAGGCACGCTCTTCAAAACGGCGTAATTTGTTTTTCTCAATTTTTAATAGCAAAAACACCTTAATTAATTTCAAATTGCTCTCTGTGATGAAATTATTGCTAATTTCTATTACGTTTTGAAAAAAATGATGGTTTTCATGCTTTTTTGTGAAAATAGGAATTGATCGGAGTTGCAAAATTTTGAATGTTGATTTTCTCGAAACGGCAGGATCGTAGGTTTCGCCCTTTTGAAATGTTGTTACTGACATCACAAAAACTGGACAAAGTCCCCTAACATGTCTGTTTACCAATAAAGCATAATCGTATGCTGTGGTGAATATGTTGCAATTGTGGTGAGTAAGCATGGTCCGTTCGGCGTACCTTGTTGGTCTTCGGCAACGGCGGTGCCACATCCGGCGGGAAGATAATGGGATAGGCATCCTTTTTCAACCATCGATTCTCGTTCTCAACGTTGTACTGTTCCGGTAGAAAGTGGGCTGAACAGATGCGGGGATCTTTAACGCGCAGATGTTCCTGCACGCGGTCCACGTCGTACTGGAGTCCTCCGCTGCGGCGGACACCCTCGATGACAGCGTCGATCCACTGCTGCCGACGAGGTTCCTTTTTCGGTATGCGGTGTACCACCAGGTCGGAATCTTCCGCCCGGATGTCCTGCTCGCAGGTCGACACAATGCATCGCATTTTGGCACCGGGGTAATTTACCAATTACGAACAGAATCACTATTTTTTAACTGTCAATCGAAAGGAAGGCACAAAATCAACAAAACTACACTAATGTCACTCGAAAGAAAGCAAGAACTGTCAAAGCTTGATGACGCGCGTCAAACAAAACGTCAAAACTGTCACAAACGTCAGAACAGTTGACAGAGCTGTCATCATAGGTAAATAAAAGCGCAAACAAGCTCTCGAAATCACTTTTACACTGAAAAATCAATAAACCAACACTAACCATGGCGGACCAACGGAACCTGCCCGCGGCAAACATGGTGAAGCAGTGCAGCGCCTGTGGCCACAACTCGACCTCGTACAAGGGAAGCTTCATCCGGGTGCCCCGCGAGGAAGACAAACGCCGGATGTGGCTAGTCAGGCTGGGGATCGTCGAAGATGATGAACCACTTCCGATCCGGACGTTTTTCGTGTGCCAGGACCACTTTGACGTAAGTTTCTTTTGGTGGAATGGACCATTTCCGGTTTGAGATTTAAACGGCATTTTGTTATTTTGTTTTAGATGAAGAGGGATTTCAAACCTGTTGGCGGCGGAATACGGCTCCGTTCAGGGACACTACCGTGGCGCAATTTGGCCAACGGAGAGCACTCCTACCACGGGTTGGATGCCCAACCATCGGCAGGAAAGAGCAGTGCGGAATGTGTTTGCCGATGCTGTCTCAAGCGGAAGATTCGATCGTTCATGGGTCCTGAAAGTCGGCCAGCGTTCAGCCAAACCAACGACTTTGACCTGTGTTCGGCGCCAACCATCCGGAAGTTACCTGTCGGTGCGTTCCTGTGCTGGTTTTGTCGGGGAACCAGCGGGCTGAAGGCGCTCTTTTCCGGTGGCAGTGCACTGTTTCCTGTTTTGCTGGACCAAATCTACACCGTGACGGGAATTTTGCTAAATTCCGCCAAAAATGAGGACGCGCTCATCTGCAAGGGATGTCAGCTGCAGGTCGAGCAGAGCTGGGCCTTCCGGTTGCGTGCCAGGGCTTGCTTCGGACCGGACGGAATGTTTATTAGTTCGAAGAAGGACCACACTAAACGGGAAACTGCGCAGCCAGCTCGGGTGGTGCCAGAAACGGTCGCGAATGTGTCAAATCCGATACCAATGAGGAACGTTCCGAAACGGGTTGCGCTGCCAAAGGCAGTTCTTACGGCAAAGGTAGTCCAGAAAGCAGTTCGCAGTGTTCCCAAGCCGGTACGAACTGTCTCAAAGCAATTGGCTGTCCAAGAACCGGAACACTTTCTCTTCGAGGTGGAACCGCTGGACGAACCGGAAGTTAAGCGCATCAAGCTGGAACCACCGAGTGAGGAGTACGAACCCTTGCATTTCAAAACGGAACCCGTGCTTGTCAAGATCGAAAAATGAGCAAACATGCTGACGCAGTACATAACCTAGAATCCAACGCCGAAGCATGTTTTGTTTTTGAAGGAAAGAAACGTCCCTGCCTAAGTAGGCTGAACGGCGTAGCATGCAAATGTCATTTCGTGCAGATTAGCTGGTCGGGTAAGTTTAATTCGTTCGATTCTCTAACCAACTGAGCTATGGAGCAAAATCATAAAACAACAATTCGGTGGAAGAGTTTCGTCCCGCGCGATTCTCTAACCAACTGAGCTATGGAGCAATAACGAATGCAGAACGATTCCGGGGTTATTTCGGATTGAAGACAACAGTCCGCCAGGGTTCGAGTGGTCAAGCTTAAACCGATAGTGCTTTAATTTAAAGTTCAAAGAAGAAACAGCTTATAAACCTCAAGTTAAAATATAGTACAAAAACAACAATAAGTCTTCCGGAACCTTCCGCTCACCAGTTTCCGCCGTAGATCGCTAACCGCTGTCTCACCGTTGCATAGTCCATGCCGTGCCTCTTCCGCAGGTGCTTGACCAGCGCTTTCTTCTCGTCGAACGTTCGATTCGAGCAGAACGGACAGGCGGAGGCTCGTGGCGCCGGAGTCGCTACGGGTGCAGCAGGTGAAGTTTTCGCCGGTGCGCTTTGTCGGGAACCATTCGGTTTGGAAACTTTCGGTGGCGCCGTTTCCAAGCTAGCGCGCTTCGTCCGTGGTGATTCCTTCGCGTCAGGAATGGATTTCCGCTTGGTTGAACGTGCCGGAGGCTCTTCCGGCGGTGCCTCCTTCGATGGACGCCCCCGCATGACTTTTTCTTTGACGGCGATCTGTACCTTTGAAGATTTCTTCTCGACTTCCTTGGGTTTTGCCGGTGGGACCGGCGCCGACTTCGCAACGCTTTTCACGGGTTCCTTGGACTTTAAAACCGGATTCACCGGCTTTTTCTCCACTTCCTTCACCTTGACGGCTTGAACTTTTTTCTCAGGTTCCTTCGTTATCACCGGCGTTTGCGTCTTCCCAGCGGAAAGGCGCGTTTTTGGAATAGCCTCGGCAGGCTTACCCGCGGGATGCCGTGCCCTGGCATCCTGGACGCGCACTCGTAGTTCCGGCAGCTCGGATGCGGATTTAACCTCCGGAAGTTTCGCTCGCGGCGTCTCTTCGTCCTTTGGTGGGGTATCCGGATCTGGCTTGATCACAATTATGGGCATCGGAAAGCCGACCGTGTCCTGGAATTTGGCGGGAATTTTGCGTGCTCGAGCCGAACGGGGCGAAGCTACTTCCGGTACGGTGGAGGTTTCGGATTGTGGACTTTCCGGAATGTCGTTCTCCTTCTGCTTAGGTTTCGGTCGGGTTGGTTCATTCTCTTTCTGCTTCGGTTTCGTCGATGGAAGCAACTTCGGTTTCGGTCGGATTGGCGCTTTCGGAGATTCCTCTGGAACTTTAACCTCTTTGAGAATCTGCGCTGTTGGTGTCGGAGCTTTCGGCTTGGGTTGCGGTGCAGGTTTCTGCTTTTCTAGAACTGACGATTCCGGTTTGGGACTTTCAACGGGTTTCGGGCTGACTACAGCTTTGAATTTTGTCAGTTCCGGACTGGCAGTGCTTTTCAGTGACTTTGCCGGTTTCCGAACTCCGGAAAACAGCGTAGTAAGCGTGCCCGGAAACTTGACGGCTCGTACGACTTTGGGAACGGTACTGAACTTGGGCGTGTCCTTAACCTTCGAAAGGGTGGAAACCGGGCTTAACCGTTTCGTTGGGACAGGCGCCTTTCGCAGGAAAATCTTGGGAGCGTTTCGCTGCTTGACCACTTCCTGCGCAACAGCTGATGGAATCAGCTCAACCGCTTGCAGAACTTCCGGTTCCGTCTCGGTTGCAGATTTGCGGGCATTTTCCAGTAGTTGTTCGAGCGGTTTCGGTTGCAGAAAGTTTCGTCGAGAGTTGTCCTCTGCAGGTTGCGTCTGTTCAGGTTCATTTGGGATTTCAACGACTTCGTCGTCCTCCTCTTCTTCCTCTTCCCGTTCCGGTTGAACCCGGATCAGTGTAACGGGCACCACGCGATCGGCCATTTGAACACCTTCCTGCTGGTTGTCCCATCCTGCGACGGAACTTTCTTCAACGTTTGCGAACGGATCAATGTCAGCAGCATTTCCGGAAGTGTCTTTAGATTGATCCAATGGCAGCTTCCGGATTATCGTACGCTGCGGTGCGTACACTCGAGGACGCTGTGATGCCGGCTGTTGCTGAACGGTCTGTGACTTTGGCAGGCTCCAGGGTGCCAACGGGACGATTCCGGGACACTGCGGAGAAGCCAACGAGGCGCGAACCGGTGCGGAAGCTGTTGGAACTGGTCGCATCGGTGTCACTTTGCCAATGGTTTTGGTTCGAGCCGGCACGGCTGTGACCGCGGCGGGTGAAGAACTAGTCGGTGCCGGAAGTGGTGGACATGGGGCCGGCTTAAATGTTCCGATGGTGGCCGCTGTCGATCGGAGCGATTGATCGTTCTTCTGAACGGACCGGCGGAACGTGATGAAGTGTTGTACGTTCTGGTAGCAGTTGGTGCAGATCGAGGACGGAAAGTCATTTTCTATGGTGATCTGGAATTGAAGGACTTTTATAAAACCTGGTTATAAAAAAGACAGTGCTGCCAACATACCAAAATTTGCGTGCATCCGTAAATTTTATCAATCAAATCGGGCTCAATGAGCGTCTGATCACCGGTGAATATCGGTTCCAAATCCTGCCGTTGAAGGCACAATCTGCAATACTGCAAACTAGCTTGCATCTTGCGTTGTCCGCTCGAGAAGACCGTTTCCGTCTGAACGGCCTTTACGGCACGCTTAACCGGACTGGCCTGTGGATTAGTGCAAGCCACTGATCTGTTGTTACTAGCGACCGACGTTTCGGCCGGACCCTGAAGATGACCCCCGCCAAACATCTCGGAAACCCTTGCCTGTCGAATTTGATCCGTTTCCGTCATCCTGACCGGCAGGGTCAACTGCCAATGGTCGTTCAGCGGCGGCAGACCGGGAATATTTAGTGGGGGCATGTTGAAGTGGGGCACGACACCCCTCTTCACCATAAGCTGACGCTTGTAACCAGGCGGAGCCGTAATGAACTCGTGAAAGTCCTTAAAGTCTTCTGGTACCTAAAAAAGGTAAAAGAAAATCCCGATCAAAACCTCAGCCCGACGTCTGCTCGACATTGGTGCGACTTTTACAATAAATGACCCCGATGGCGGCCATCTTGAATTGTCGAAAAAACAATCCCAATCTGTCAACTGCTAGGGTAAACGTACCGCAAAGTGGCGCGAGCAGACGTAGCTCCGCTTCTTGTCCCGAATGGCCTGCATCAGCGTAAGCCACACGAACCGCCGCTCCGGTGCATTTTGTCCCGGAACGGCCACAAACAGCAGCTCCGGATTGCGCAAACTGTTCGAGTTGCACCCGCGTACGTCACAGTTCTTCGATCGAATACGCCCCGCCGAGGGGCCTGCCGATGAAGCTAGTGGTGGTGGCGGTGCCGACGGTTGCGACGGCATCACCTCGAGCAGATCCGCATCCTCCTCGGGTTTCGGGTCCATTTCCGCGACGCACTAAATCCACTAATTACCGACGAACCCGTTATCGACACATCCGCTGTGGAAAAATGCTACTCCAACACTGCGACGGTGGCTTGCTTTGTAGGAAAAATGTCGCGAATGACAGCTTGGGTACGAGTGGGGAATATAACTGTCACGGTGTGCGTGCGAGTGGTGAATATCGCGGGGTGACAGATTTGGCGAGTGATCCAAAGAAAGGCGTATCGGTACGGTTTGATAATTTGTATGGAACATGAGATATTTTATTGCTCTTCATAGGTTGGGGTTTATAGGGACAATTGCTAGCTGCTCCAGCTCTGTAAGAACTCTGCTAGATTCCTGCTAGAACGTCGTGACTGGGTCTAGTCGAAATTTAAGTATTTTGTCGACATTTTTCGAAGAAATCTCAGTTTTTGTTATGTTTTTGAGTTAGAAAATTAAATTTTGATAAATATGAATATAAACTTCTCAAGTTTTTTATTCGTATTCCTTTGTTTTGTGCTTAAATATCGAAAAACTATCGAAAATCTACTTTTTATAGAAACAGCTTTATCGACTATTCAAAACTAACTCAAAAAAACTTGTTTCCAAACATCTGAAGTTCTTCAACGAGTTACAGTCCAGACTCGATTATCCGAAGCATCGATTATCCGAAGGTTTGTATGGGACTTCGGATAATCAAATCATGAGCAAAAAAGAACTTTTTTCGTATTTTTCTTTTTTCTTACTTTTAATTTGAATTTGACTTCTGCAACCCCGTTTTAGTCAAATTTGTATTGTTGAAATTAAAAATTCCAAATGCATTTTTCAATATTTCATCACCGTCATCTTGGCCGCCGTCTTGGATTTAAATTATCTAAACCTTTTCAGAGTAGTTTGGGGATCATACTTAAGCTCGACAATAAAAAATAAGACATAAAAAGTCGTGATTCGATTATCCGAAGTGATTTTTTTCCGAGGCCTTCCGATAATTGAGTCAAACAGATTTTAGTCCCGATTCGACCTTGTTGACGATTTTGATCAAGTGTTTTTATTTGTTTTTATTTAAATTGCCGCTTTTGACGTTTTTACATTTTCTGAGATGATTTGTTCGATTTTCATCTTAGATTTTTTTAAATCAATAAATAATAAAACATAAATATGAGAATGAATTTAAACTGAGTACGTAACCCAACAACATTTATCTCACGTGTATACAATACACAGACGCGAATCTATACATATAAAGAGAACTTTTTTCAGCTACTGCATTATACTCACCAATAGCGTTCTGCGTACTCACTCTGTACCTTGCTCTGTACAGTACAGTGAGCTCGAAGGAATCAATTTTCTTACACCATTCGTTTCCGACATCAAGCGCACTCATACCAATGCCGATATCTTGGCTGGGAACGAAATTGTATTTGTTGTCCTATATCCAAACAATTTTCACTGCTCCGTTGATGAGTTTGAAATCTCAATAATTTTTGAAGAACGTTATGCAATTTCTGATGATTATTTATAAATTTGTTGAACTTTCTTAGAAATGACAAGTTTAATGTTTTAATACTGGTTTAAAAGAATTTCTCAATATTTTTTTACGACCTGAAAAAACAGAAGGTAGAAAGTAAAAGTTCATGTTTTGTTCTATATTTTAAAATCAGCTCAAATAAACAAATACGAGAGGTTCGGTGCATCCCACCTTGTGATAAATATTTTATGACGTCCGTATTAATGAGATTTGTCTGACTGACTGATCAGTGCATAATAAAAGTTGAGATGGTCAACATCGGGTTTTGTTTTTGGCCCAATGGTGGTCACTGGCATTTGGTTAATCGGGAATGACCCGATTAATGATCGAAACCATGCACGAAATGGGCATTGTCTTCAAATAGCATTGGCAAATTTTAAAAAGTACGGTTGTATTAAAGTTATCCAAGATAAACGTTAATCTAGCTAATGTTTGCATGTTTTTGTGCAATAAAAAATCAATTAAAATTTTTCAATAATATTTTCACCTCACGCGGACGATGACCATTCCCATTCGTGGTGAGATTCCAACGTCCAATCCCCCTCGGTTGAAACGATGACGTTTCCATCATGGTGAATTTCTACCTATCTGTTTTTCTTTTATTTTAACTGTCAAAAATTAGCATCGAAGTTGTTTATTTATGTTTGAGTTTGATTCGGAATCCGGATTTTTAACTGATTTTGATTTGCCGGCCCAGTTTCCGACATCCGCGCACGATGACCGAGATTGAGGAACTAACGTAAGTTGCAACTGGTCTTAAAATTCCTTCAATTTTCATCTATTTCCTCCCGCAGCCGGTGCCGGTTGTGCTTCTCGCCGAACAACCTGACGGACGCGGTATTTCCCGCCACGGGCGATCCCAACGAGGAGCTGATGGGGATGATTTACGCGTGCACCTCGGTCCGGATCAGCTTCGAGCGGGACTTTCCGTGCGCCGTGTGCAGCAGCTGCGTCCGCATCGTGAACCAGTTTTACGCGTTCCGGCGCAAGTGCCGCAGCAACGACCGGGAGCTGAAACGGACGCGCGGGCAGAAGGGTTTCGACGAGGGGAGTGAGGAGGAGGAAGATGACGGGGGGAACGATCCTTTGGGGAGCGGAAGGATGAAGTGGGAAGCTGGAGGAGATGATCGGTTCTATGGGAAGATGAAGCAACAGATTCAGAGTTATCTGAAGAAGCAGGTTGCCGAGCTTGAGAAGAGGGCGTTGGCCATGGTTCGAGAGGGACTAAAGAATACGAATGGAGGAGACGTTTCCGGAGTTCAAGCCAGCGCATTACAAATGACTGTTGAGGGTGCTTTTGGAGGAAATGAAATGATGGAACAGAACGATTCTAACGGATACGATGCATTCCAAGACTACGATGGAGATGATGAACCACTAGAAGACGATAAACCTAAAGATGACAGCAAAAACAGTCTGTTGACCGACGGAACGGACTGGAAGACGAAATACGAGACACTGCAGAAGAATAATGACCTGCTTCAGAAAGCATTCCGGGATCAGCGCAGCAAACTGAAGGACACCGAGCAGCTGCTGAAAACTGTCAAACGGCAGAAATCTTCCGGAAATTTCACGGATACGTCCAACGCTCCCGAGGGCGTTGGTTTTAAGACACATCCGGCCATTCCGGAAGTATCGCTGCAGTTCCTGCAGGACCTGAACTACAAATCTGGTCCCGGGGAAAAGGGTGATCGATGCTTTATCAGCAAGCTTGCGGTGGCCGTGTTTGGGGTTGACACGCTGGTCAACTCCAGCGTTACTGGACGGCCGTCGAACGCTCACCGGGACCTGCCACCGAAGCCATCGTTGTGTCCGCAGAAAATGGCCGCCATTGGACGTAAGTATCGATCCTCTAACCAACTGAGCTATGGAGCAAATACTGACTAGAATACATGAACTAGAATCAAGACCGTTGAACGAACCCTAACCAACTGAGTTGTGGTGCAAATACCGACTAGAACTCTAGAACCAGAATCAAGACTTGACCGTTGAACCTCTAACCAACTGAGCTATGGAGCAAATACTGACTAGAATACATGAACTAGAATCAAGACCTGATCGATCCTCTAACCAATTGAGCTATGGAGCAAATACCGACTAGAATTCTAGAACCAGAATCAAGACTTGACCGTTGAACGATCCTCTAACCAACTGAGCTATGGAGCAAATACCGAGTTCCCGATTGACGCCGATCGTGTGTGTCCTTTGCAGTGAAGCTCTTCGAGCGTGTCCAGCTGGAGGTGGGCGTCGCAAACCAGGAGGAGCTGCTGGCCCGAACGACGGACCGGCTCGTGCGGCTGACCGTGTGCCAAAAGTCGATGAATCTGCGCAAGCAGTTTTTCAAGCACAACGGCAGTAGCAGCGCCGACGGAACGGGCACCGGGATGGACGAGGAGTATCTGGAGGAGCAGGTGCCTGCGACGAAGAAGCGTCGGCGTTAGCAGTTAAACATGCGTATTGGGCGAATGTAGAGTTTTTTTTTTTGGTTGAGAAGAAAAGAAAATCCCTTTTTGCATTCGGTTTCACGTGCACATCAACTGATTCAATATCATGACGTCAATCTACTAAGCGTGCTCGATTCGAGCAGTGCAGTCTCAATCCTCTGTCAACGGTTTCCACTAGTAGCAAGCGCCGCGAGAAGAGAAAGCAAAACCTCATGCGGTGCGCGCTCGGCGAGAGGTCGTCGACCTACCCGGGACGTGCATCTCGCTCTGCCTGCCGCGGTGGCCTTCAGCGTCGCGCTCTCGCCTACTGCTGTTGGAGGCCATGTTTGTGCTGTGCGGGTAGCCGAGCGGCGGCCTACTAATCGAGAAGAGTGTGTTGTGCGAAATGTGCAGCTGATTCATGCATACAGACGCGTGCCGTCTCGTTCGCGCACTCGCACAGCAGCGGCAACCTTCAAGCGCGGTGACGGCTGTTTGCGGGTACCCCCCATGCGCCTACCATACAGTCGCGTACCCCGCCCCGCGGAGCTGAACGGCGAGGGACAACCCAGTGGCACCGAACGCTGCCATGGTGAATAAATTTGACATTTATTTGTTATTGACCTCGCGCTTAGCTTGGGTGGAGAGAGCGAGACGGGTGCCGTGTGCGAGGGAACGGTCAGTGAGCGATTCGATAGGTATCTGTCTTCGTGGAAGCAATTTCAAGCAGCAGCTTCAACGGGAGTGTGAAGGAAAAAGAAAAGTACAAGCAGAAAAATATAGTGGCTGGCGAAAAAAGTGCACTTCTGGTCGTAAATTGGCCATTTTTTGGGCCTTGCTGTCCGCTGGGTGTAGTGGAGTGCGCACCGGAAGTCGGTAGGCTTCAGGAAGATCACATAGTCACGTAAGGGTATGGTATGGTGACGAGTTGGAAGGGTTCGCAACAAAATGGAACAGTCAGCAGCGGTCGAAAGTCGCTGTCGTCTATGCTTCTCCGCGGACGACCTTACCTGCCCTCTCTTCCACTCCGAAGGCGACCCGAGTCGCGAGATGATCGACATCATTCTGGAGTGTACCTCGATACAGGTAAGTCTCGGCACCATGCTGCTGGGCCCATAGCCATAGCTGACCGTGTCCTCGGCGCCGATGATGGTCACTTATGGCGCATTAACTTATGTCTACGACGTCGTAGCTTGTTTTTGTTTTGCCTCACGCCGTGTCTCTCTCTGTCTCTCCTTGCATGTGTCTATCTCTCGTCTTACCGTCAACCTCGACTCAACTTTCCTCGGGGCGCGCGCGCTCGCAGATAACCTTGGAGGATGACTACCCGTCGAGGGTTTGCGAAAAATGCGTCGAAACGCTGGACAAGTTCCACCACTACCGCCGGCGCTGCCTGGAGAACGACCGAATACTGAAATCTCAGCGCTCGAACTCGTCCCGCGTTCGCGTGAAACAGGAGCCAGAGCAGCTGGACGATGAACCCGGCAGTCAACCAACAGAACAACGGCACGACCAACCGGCTCAGCAGGTCAAACAGGAAGACTCCGGAGGTTCCTCCATCCTGCGAAGCATTCTGCTCCAGGTTCGTGAAGCTGGACGAGCGGCTTCCACCGCGTCCGCCGAGCTGGAACCCGAGCAGGACGTCCCGGAAACCCCCGAACCCAAACAGGAAGAACCCCCGGTCGACGAAGTCGACGCCGCCGTCGCTCCGTCGTCCCTTCTCCAGCAAATGCTGCTCCAGCAACAGACCTTCTCCCGCGAACTGAACCAATCGCCAGCTCAAGCCGGCCCCAGCCATCCGGGCCCGTCCCCCTCGCTCCTAAAGCGTATGCTCCTCGAGGGGGGCGGCGCCCCCTCCCCCCTGGAAGGCCCCAGCCACCGTCATGACGATCAAAGGCAGACGACACAGTCGCCGCAGCAACCTCCACCAACCAATCACCACCACCAGCAGCACGACGAGAACCACAACGAAGAACATTCCGAGACGCCGCTGGCCTCGCAACTGCGAGCGATCCTGCTCCAGCATCGGGCGGCGGCGGCTGCAGCTGCGGCCGGCAGTGCGGCGTCCGCCTCGACCGGGGCGGCCACCCCAGGTGAAAAGCCGGAGGTGTCCTACCTGCGGAGTCTGTTCCTGCGGAACGACTCCGATGGGAACGAGGACAGCGATAGCGAGTCGGCCGTTGCGGCGGCGACGGCGGCGGCTGCAGCTGCGGCCGACGAGCCGAGCCGGGAGCTGTTGTTCAGCATGTTCCAGGAACTGCGGGCCAGGAATGAGGTAAAGGCACTTGTCCGTAGAAAATTTACATGATTTTAGCTTGTAGGGCCGACGTTACATAAAATAAGCTCGATGGAATGTTAGCGGTTTGTAACTTGGAGAAATATTTTTTTTGACATTTTTTTGAAAAGTCATAGAAATTCTGAGCCGTGTTGTTTTAAACGTTCAAATTTCATCGCACAAATTTAATAGCACATGTCAGGCTGTCGTTTGGCGAAGAAAACCCAAACATTTCGCCGACATCCACCAAAATTGTAGGTTTAATCGATTTTGAAGCAAACTGCATCAATAACTCAAAAATGATGAAAATGTATATGGGACATTTATGCGACATTTTTTAAAAAGGAAAACTCTACATACTTTTGCATCGTTGTTCTACTTTTTAACTATCTAACTGAGGATAGGCTATCGAGCTGTCAAATCTGCAACATTGAGTTAAACTTTTTGTGAAGTTGCTGTGAAGCTTACCATGGAAATTTGAAAAGTTTAACTCCATGTTGCACGCACACACTCTCACTTTTAATTTCTCGATACAACAGAGGTGCTCAAAGTTACACTAATGTCAAACCAAACGTTTGGTAGTAAGTGTGAGCTCTGTGTAAAGAGGGTGTCAAACTAAAAAGTGACCCCGTTCGTTTGACAACAGTTGGTGTGAAAACATCGGGGTTTAAGTGTATTATGCTTTACAATTTGTAGATATTCCTACATTTATGAACAATTTAAGGCGTTTTATGTTTTACGGAAAGTAGTCTGAATTGAAATAATGCCTCATACCTACAGATCGATCGATTTGAAAAACATTTCTGTAGAAGGAACTAACTTGCCTTTATTTATGCGTATCTCAAAATTGTCAGAAAAACATATCTGGATTTTTTTTTTGAAAAGGTCCAACAAACCAAATTTTCAGTTTTTGCTTTTTGGGTGTTTTTTAATACCCCTAACTCAAGCGACACCAATACCCGTAGCTGCTACTTCGTTATTGACCAGGACCCCCAAACATTGCTCCATGGATCACAGATGAAAAGTAGGAACCAATCATCACCACTTCGAAATTTTTAAAGGTCCCCATCGTGCTGATCCATACCGACGCCGGCCACGACCAGTGGTAAGACACGGGAAAGTTGATGGGAATGTTAGTCCGATTCTTGAGTGATGGGACCGCTAAAGCAGCTGCGTCTCACTGTGGTAGGTGATACGACCTTAAGCAATTTGTTTATCGGTTGGAATTTTAAAAATCTTAGGCAGCCGGCTGCGGAAAGATAGCTATCTAGAGATTTAAATATACACTCAAACCCCGATGGTTTGACACCAACTGTTGTCAAACGAACGGGGTCACTTTTTAGTTTGACATTACTTTTACACGGAGTTTATACACACTACCAAACGTTACAGTTCGTCACTTTTTAGTTTGACTTTGACCAACCAACGGGGTACAAACTATAAAAGTGACCAACCGTCGGAGGTTGAGTGTAGTACTAAGATTCTCTAGAAATTCTTCGACGGCGTGCCTTCCGATCAACGATGATGTAGGAAGGGCTTCATTCATTTAAAAGATGTTATATCATAAGCCTTAAAACATATGCGTCGGCGTGCCTTCCGGTCATCGTTGATATAAAAAAGGAGATAATCCACTTGCTTGTCTAAAAAAAAAAGAATTCGGATCGTTTCTATCAAAAACTATATAAAGAGAACAAAATAAAACTCATCGGCCAACGAACGCGCGAACTAAAAAAAATTAAAAAAAGAAGAAGAAGAAAACCAATCACCCCATTCACACAAACGGCGAAACAAAAGAGACGAAAAATACCACGAAAAAACAGGACTGCGCGTTCCCACAGGCACCGCCCTACTCAAATTTGTTTTATTGGACCTTTTAAAAAACTCCAGATATGGGATATGGACTTGCTTCGAGCATTTGTAATCAAATTCTGAGCAAAATATTTAAAATTAAATTTGAAATAAAGTCTGTGCTTGTGTGTTATTATTCTTTTGTTGTCTGATACTTAATCGTATACGAATTCCGTTTCAAACTCAACAACCGATTCGAACACGAAACCAGTTGTTGCGTTAGAAACGGAATTCGTGTACGAGTTGAATCGAATTCCGTTTCAGAATTCGAATTCATCAGACTAGGTGACGGCCAGGCCTACATTGTAATGTTTACCGAAGCGAAATTCGTTTGAAATAAACAACCATCAATTTTTTTTCTCCCTCTCTTCTCTTTCGTCAGCTCAACTCCGACGATACGGATGACTCGGCGGAGGACCGTGCCTTTGACTATCGTATTCCGGCGGTACGGCGGCGCAGCTCGGAATCAACGACGACGACGAACGCAGAGTCTCGCAAGCGCCGCCGGCTCGATTTTACGTGTTTACTGTGCGGCCGGCCGTTTCTGAACCGGTCCAAGCTGGTGCTCCACATGCGGACCCACATCGCTCCGCCCTCGGAGTCGGTGGCTGGTGCTAGTGGAAGCGGCAGTAGCGGGTCGGTCACCGCTGCAGCAGCCGTAATGGCCGCAGCGGCTGCAGCCGTCGCGGGTGAGCGGCAGGCCGAAAACAACGAGGACGACGAGGAGAGCCGCCAGATTGAGCTGCTCGAGCGGCGCTCGTACGCGTGCTACATTTGCGGTGCCGACCAGAACAATCTGCAGCAGCTGAAGGAACACCTGTTACTCGCCCATCAGGACCGGATCCGGTCGCGGGGTCGCGCAAAGGAGCGCCCGAAGCCACTGATCAGTTGCAACTTTTGCAGCCGCCAGTTCCGGAGCCAGTTCGCGTACGGCGAGCACCTTCGAACCCACACCGGCGAGCGGCCCTTTCCGTGCGATCAGTGTGATAAACGGTTCCCGCGGCGCTTCCAGTTGCTCGGCCATCTGTACAACGTCCACAAGCAGTCCTGGGTCGCGGACGAGTCCAAGGCAAAGTTCGTGAAGAAGTAGGATCGATGATAACACTAAACACCCCTTTGATGATGACAAGTAGATGAAGAAGTAGAAGACGATGATGATGACACAGGAAATGCTGCCTTCTCGGGATGACCACGGTGCCAGGGAACGGAACGGAAAACCAGGTGGTCCAATCAACTACGGAGAGACGACCGGGAAGACTGCGCAGTTTGTTGAAAAATCTTCCGTTTTAATTTTTTATTTTTGATACATTTATAACAAAATGGAAATTATACCTTTTATTATCTGTTGAGAAGTATAGCATACAATTTTATACCGAATTTTGTCTTGTATTTTTGTTTTGTTTTTGTCTAAAACGCCGAAATATCCTTTTGAAAGCTTTTGACCTATTACAATTGCAAATACTTGAAATTTACCGCATCTTTGTGGTTGGAAGATCACGAAACGGGGTTTGTAACAATTAGGTTTTACGCCGACTCGGTTTTTAGGTTAGAAATTTGACAGCTTGGTTGCACTGTTTACATTTTTTGCATTTTTTACAGCGTGACGTCACGAGCGCTCACGCACACACATTTTTAAAGAGGCACACGTGCAAAAAATGTAAACAGTGCAGCCAAGCTGTCAAATTTCTAACCTCAAAACCGAGTCGGCGTAAAACCTAATTGGGTCCTAAAATTAAGCTAATTTTTCCGAGTACAATGACCCTTTGTACGACCGCAAAGGATTTAAAATGGATTTCCAAATTAATTAAAAAAAAATTAGCATCGCGGACCTTCTTGACAGAAAAAGGTTCTACTCGGTTCTACATGACAGCTCGTTTCGAGGGGACCATAGTTGATCCATCGAAGAAATGTTGTTTTGTTTATAAAAGAATTTTATTTTGGCATCAATCGGAAATCGGTTTTTAATCGAGGGTTTTTTTTACAGTTGTACAACAAAAATTTACATAGGGTTTTAGGACCCTAAAACTCAATCTGAATCAGAGGTGGTTTAAAACCTTTGTACAGAACCGGATGGGGGCCGGATCACTTTGGACAGTTCCGGAGGAAATCAAACACGGCGAGCTACTTAAAACGCGAACTTTTATATGCCACTCGCAAACAAACAGAACTTCTTCCAACGGACTTTTATTAGGATCTGACTATAACAAAAACTATCCAGGTTTTTAAGCGAAAATTGCGTTCGAAAGGTGAACGCCCGAAATGTCAAAATCACGCAGTGGTACCAACATTACGAATAAAGATGTTGGTGGTAATGTTGGTGCTACTGCGCGATTTTGACATTTCGGGCGTTCACCTTTCGAACGCCATTTTCGCTTAAAATCCTGGATTTACATGCAACATACATGGATCAGATATTCAGATCGGTGCATCTTCGCGCCACCGATCGCTGTAAGCTGGGAGGGTAAATTTTGTGAGAGTGGGACCACAGAGTGTTTAAAATTAGAGAGAAAGAGCAACTTCAGCACTGCCACCTAAACAGGCAAGAATTGGATCCTAAAATAAAGCTTAGACTGCTGATATTATTGTTTACAGCGATAAAGCTTATTTTTCTCAGTACAATGACCCTTTGTACGACCACAAAGAGTTTAAAATGGATTTTTGCCGCGAAAAAATGATTTTTGAACCCCTTTCCCCCTCGTAACAAAATTTCCATACAAATTTTAAAAATTCCCCCCAAACTTCGTTACGTAATAAAAGAACGCTCCCTCTGTTTCCGTCCAGAAAAAAAACCTTTCTGTGATGTGAGTAAAATTTTCAGTGTGTGGTGAATACAGTCTGAAAAAGTGGTGAACTTTAAAAACGCGTTTCAAAATTTCGCTCGCGTCGCGGCGGTCTGTCGTGTTTTTCGCATTGTTAAAAAGATCGGTGAAAAAATAATTTTACGTGCTTCAGTGAAAAATCGTGATGGAATAACAAAAGAAAATTTGTTCGATTATTCGACCGGTAGATTGATGTGCGACTAACGTTGAAATCTAACATAAATATCGTGAGTGAAAAAACAAGCCGGGTGAAAAAAGTGTTCTTCATTTGAAAGTGAAAGTTCAGTTTCTTAAAAGCAGATTTAGTGGTGCAAAATCCGACAAGAGATGAATTTCCCAGGTTCGATTAACACAGGCCTGATGAAATCTTCCGGCAAACGCAACCGGAAGAGTCATCCGTACCAACTCATCGACAGCAACAGGTTAGCACAGACTTATCAGACGTATTGATGCTGAGTAGGTCTCTAGGGGAAAGTGGGGCAAGTGTAACAAGCTAAGGAAATGCTCGTTATAACCCATTCAAAAGTTCAAAATCTGTCGGATTTTATTATAATCATATTTTTCTAGGTCTTGACTAAGACTTTGATAGAACAAGTTTTTTAAAAATCCGTTTTTTTATGTTAAAAATTGATTTCAAAACTTTTGATTTTCCGTGCGTTCTACTCAATTATAGTGGGGCAAGACGAACAACCCATTGGGGCAAGAGGAACAATGCTTGAAAAAACATGTTAATTTGCTAACAATTGAACGGTTATCACTTACACTCAAAGTCAAAAGTATCCTTTTTCAAGTTCACCCGTCGTCACCCTTTTAAAAGGGTATCGAAAATGTACTGATTTTGACATACCCTTTTGAAAGGGTGAAGCCGGGTGAACTTGAAAAAAGGATAGAAAGTATCCTTTTGAGGGTTACTTCTGATTTTGAGTGTAGATACATCAGATTACACTCAAAGTCAGAAGTATCCCTCAAAAGGGTACTTTCAATCCTCAAAAAGGATATTTTCTATCCTTTTTCAAGTTCACCGGCTTCACCCTTTCAAAAGGGTATGTCAAATTCAGTACATTTTCGATACCCTTTAAAGGGTGACGACGGGTGAACTTGAAAAAAGGATACTTTTTACTTTGAGTGTAGAATGTATTTGAAAGGTTTATTCCATTTTTAGATTAAATAATAATATTTTACTAAACAAATTATCGTTTTTAACAAAAAAAAAAAAATTAATAAAAATAGTTAGATGATTAATAGTAATTTTTCATAATATCACTGTATTTTGAATGGAATTTTTTTAAACAATTGTTTATCAGTTTTTAAACACTTTCATGTATTTATTTCCCAATAAAATATGTTGTTGCAGCAATTCGTAATTTTTTACATACTAAAAATCCATATGGTACACTTGCCCCACCTGAACAATATTTTTTAAAAGCTCTCAACAAAAATAACCAAAAGTTAAATCATGCTTTTTAATAGGTAAAAAACGAACCCTAAGCCTTATTTTGTAGTTTCCAAATATTATAAGAAAACGAAGGTTTTGAAAACAATTTCATTAAATCTTATGCCCCGTGGCGTTTACGTCGTTTTGGCGGTTATGTGGTAGTAGAATCAGCTAATTGCAATGCTAGCAACAATTCCTCATACTGGAAATAATCAAAATTGTAAAAATTACGGCCGTACGAGCGATTGTTCCTCTTGCTCCATATGGTCGTCTTGCCCCACCTTCCCCTACACACTCAGGTCAGGAGTTTTTGATTTATTGAACATATTAAAAAAAAAAAAAAACTCCAGAGATGTTTTTTGCCGAAATCTCAACAGCCGATTGCTCGGTAATCAGCTCAGTAAAATCTGTTGTAATCGCGGGCTCAGCAAACGAAAATTAAATGAAAAAAAACATATTTAGTCTAAAAAAAACTAAAAAAATCAGCAAATTGGACGGAGTAAGAAGCGAGTGTTAAACCAGCCAAACATACGAGAATTTCCCTAGACAAAAATAACACTGAAACGCTCGGGTCATTTGACCCCTATTTTTTCTTATAAATCTCATAACTTTTGGTAGAATTGACCAATTTGATGCTTCCGATTGCAAAAGATCCAGATTTGTCTATATTTTTAACTGTCAGATGGGGTACAAATATTGTCCATTTTACCGGAGATATTCCGGTTTTTAGTACCTCGGCTCTTCTATATGGGTTTTCGGTCAAAATAACAAAAACTATTTCACAGAACAATGCCGGAAATGATGCAAAACTTCAAGGCATCATTCTAATGCATCATCCTGCAAAAATAATTGACATGGTTAAGTCCTACGTGGCACCGAAGCCGGTTCCAGTTGGACACGAATCGACATCAGCTCAGTTAACCGTTTCCGGTTGGAAACTGTTCCGGTGCCCGAAGGTCTTGAACATGTCATGCATCTATGCATGTATCTATGGATGATGTATTAGGATGATGCCTTGAAGTTTTACATAATTCTCGGCATTGTTCTGTGGAACAGTTTCTGTTTATTAACCGAAACCCCAAATAGGAAGGCCGAGGTACCTAACGGAATCCGGAATATCTCCGGTAAAATAGACCATATTTGTCCCCTGACAGTTAAAAATATAGATGTATCTGGATCTTTTGCAACCGGAAGCATCCAAATTGATCAATTCTACAAAAAGTTATGAGATTTTTAAGGAAAAATAGGGGTCAAATGACTACCCGAGCGTTTGAGTGATAATATAACCTGAAAACGGTACATTCTTCCAAAATAATAAAAATAATGGTAAGGTACATGTCGATTGCAAATTGGGTCCTAATATCAAGCTTAAATTTGTGGTATTATTGTTCGAACGATAAAGCTTACTTGTCTGCGTACAATGAATCTTTGTACAACCGCAAAGGGTTTAAAATTGATTTTAAAATCAATTTTTTTGAATTTATTTTGCGACCCTTCTTGACAGAAGTCCTTGGGCAAATTTCACTATATATAATTATTCGAATCAATTCTTATTTTGGGTTGTTGAGCTCAATCAAATGTGACCCCAAAAGGTAATCAACGACTCAAATTTGGCTGAACTTGATTTTGATTATAGAAATAAAACAATAGAAACAGTATTGTTGTGGTTCGATTATCAGAAGTACTAGCTCAAACAGAAGATTTGTTCACAACTTCCAAAAACGACTTTGGCGAAAAACGTAGCGCAAACAAAATCGCGAATCAAATGCGCCAACTGTGGAGGTAATCTTAGTACGTAGTAGCGTGGTCAGAATCATCTAGAATGAGATGGTGGTAAATTACTAGTAATTTTAATTAAATATACAAAATTGTCACCATCGGCCTTTCAGTGCTTTCTCACCACAATCCTTAACTTCACCACTAACATTACAAAAACAACAACATCGCGACGGGAAAAAAGTCACCCTCTCCGCCAGCTGTCAAAACAACGTTCAGCTTGTAAACAGCCAACCCCAACAACAACAACAACGACAACCAGTGCAAAGGTTGCCTTTCTCCTCTGCTTCGGAGTGGGGATGCGTTGGTGTCATCTTCTCGTCCCGTCATAGCAGCATCCGCGGAGACAAAAAAAAGGACGAAGAAAAATTTCGTGTTTTGTGTGATTAGAGGAGAAGTTTGAAAAGTGAACCCGTCGGGATCACCGTGAACCATGGAGCAGGACGAGTTGTGAGTTTCGATTGGAGTTGTATTGCGGTGGGTTTTGTAAGGATTACTTTGTCTTGCAGCACACTGGAGTACTTTTGCAGACTGTGCGCGGCGGAGGCCGCCCTCGGGGTCATGTTGCACCCGTTGTTTCCGCCGGGGGACGATGACCCGAAGGACGAGCTTGTTCGGATGATCGATGTGTTGACGTCGGTGACGCTGAACCGCACGCAGGACTCGGCGGCAGTCATCTGCGACAAGTGTCTGCAGATGTTGGATTTGTTCTGTCAGTTTCGGGAGGAGTGCTTACGGCAGGACGTGATGATTCGGACGAGGCGAGAGTTGGACAAGGAAAGGCGACAGGAGGAAGCGGCTGCTGCGGCGGCGGCTTCGGCCGTGTGCGTTGAAATCAAGGAGGAACCCGAACAGGACGAACCACCGACGATAGTGATAGACGACTGCAAAGACGAACCCCCGGAGGAGGAAGAGGAAGATGACGACGAGGACGATGAGGATCGGGGGGTGCAACCGTGCGCAAACCAGATGGCACAACAGCTGCTGGCATCTAGTCTCGTAACCAACAAC
Organism: Culex quinquefasciatus; assembly: GCF_015732765.1. Taxonomy (NCBI): domain Eukaryota; kingdom Metazoa; phylum Arthropoda; class Insecta; order Diptera; family Culicidae; genus Culex; species Culex quinquefasciatus. The sequence goes on along the minus strand of NC_051861.1, from coordinate 24,554,651 downwards.
AGTAGCAATAACAGTAGTAGTAGCTTCATGACTCCAGCGGAGATTTCTCTCTACTCCCAAACCAGTAGTCTGTCGATTTCGGTGCAGGTCAACCAGATTTCCCTCGACAACATGGGCACGGCTGCCCTGGTGGCCGTTCCAGTGATTGCACCAATTTCAGATCAAAATCAACTCCTACCGGAACAACCCCACCGACCACTACAGGTTCATCAACCTCCTCCTCCACCACATTCCGCAAGGGCAAACTTGACCCCAACAAACCCCCACCGGACTGCGAACTTTGCCAGGAAAGTTTCTCCACCCACTACGACTACGAGCAGCACCTGGACCAGGTGCACGCCTGGGACCGCGGAACGCGCTGTTCCCTCGCGTGTGACCCCTGCCAGATGCGGTTCACCAAGTCGTACAACCTGAAGCGGCACATGTACGAGGTGCACGGTGAACTTGCGCCCGGCCTCACGGTGACGGCGTGCGAGTACTGCGGACTCAAGTTCCTCCGGGGGTACACGCTGAACCGGCACGTGGCCAAGATGCACAGCAAGCGGGCCAAGGCCAAGAAGATGATGATCCTGAAGAGCAAATGAGGACGAAAGACGGCGGCGGCGGGAAAGTTTGCCCGGAACAGAGTGGCCATACATCGCAAGTAGTCCCAGTTAAGATGAGAGATAGGAAGGTGGTAAGTGTTTTTTTTTTTTGAAAGAAGGAAGTTCTGGAAATTGTAAAGTATTATCTACCGATCTGACCATTGTAACCCTACTTGCATTTATAAGCCATTCAGATTTCAACCAAACAGAAATTTCTTCTTCAAATTCAAACAAGCACTCACATGCCGTCCAAATCCTCTACAGTACGCATTTTATTTGAAACACAACAAATCGGTTCCACAACAAAATACTTTAATCTTCGTAACGCAGTGGTATATTTATTTCTTAATCAGTATTAAGTTTTACTACCCTCTAATGTATTCTGTCGCGCTGTAGCTATTGGTATGAATATACTTATAAAATATATTTTAGTGCTTAGTGGATATGAAAATAAGGAATAATGGTCCTTGAAACAAATAAAGCAAAACATGAAAAACACAACAAATCTCAATGTTTACTCGTTTTAGGCCGGGCTGCGAGGTCCTTTTTTGAAAATACCGTGGAGATTTTCCATTTTCCTTTTAAAAAAAGTGGAGCATCAACACTTCCCGTCCTCCATATCCCTTTCCTTGTTGTTGGTGCCCGGTGGAGTTGTTTTTATTCCCAATAGACAAATCCAGCGAAAGCTCAACGCTGTTTTTTGATGGTGAGAGATTTGACAGCTCCCATACTAAATGTCTCGATTTTCATACTTTTGTTAATTTTCTTCTAAAATAAAATACTTAACATATGAAAACTATTTATTTTAGGTGCCCAAAATTCCTGCTGAATCGAATGGTGTACTTATCTCAATTGCAAATTTTTCGAACAGTTTTTATTTTAATAATATTCTAGACACATTTTGTGCACCTAATCTGTAGGGATTATGGGTTGCAGGATTGAATATGTAATAAATTATTAAATGAGTATTTATTATAAGATTGATATAATTCATAAATAAGAGTTAAGAGCGCAACAAAAAGTGCGCACCTTCATGAATATTGCCTTGTCAGCTAATCGAGGATTGAGTGCGAGAGCGCGCTAGCGAGCTGCGAGAGAGAACAACGAGCGAGAAAACAACGAGATGCGCGCGGCCGGCGAAAGAGAGAATGAAGATTGTCAAATCAGTTTTGTGGTTAATTTCTGTGGAATAAGACGTGTTGTTTGTTGATTGCAAAATATCTGTGTTTTTATTATAAAAGAAAGTCCCCGATCACGACAATGGCACAGTCCGGTAAGTCGAACCTTTTTGATTCATGAAAGATCATTTGTTTTGCTTGAATTGTTGTGTTGTGAAATCCAACAGTTTTGTTTACCTGCCAGGAAACAGGTCCAAATTTCGCTTTGTTGTTGTGCCTGTGTTTTGAAACAGGTAGATTTTTGCTTGAACTTGTTATTTGAAATTGCTAAAAGGCATAAAACTATCTGCGATAATTGACGGTCTTGAATTTAATGAATGATTTGCTTGTTGTTGTGATATTGGGAACGAATGTTTTGTTTTGAAGTAGTAAGTTTGGCTTTTCGTTGTGATAATTGAAAACCAATGTTTTATTCTAAGTTTATGCAGGAATTTGAAGGCAAATAATTTGCTCAAGATTTGATTGTTTTTGTACAATCACATTTTTGCTTTAGATTTGATTGTTGTTGTTTTGATTGACGACCAATGTTTTGTTTTTAATTTGATGCAATATTCAATCGTTGTTGTGGAAATTGAACTCCAATGTTTTGTTACGAATTAGACTTCAATTTTTTTTTTTTTCTTATTTTTGTGATTGATGAAAATCAATATTTTGTTTATAATTTGACAAAAGATTTGACAAGATTGTGGAAATTGAAAATCAATAATTCTTTATGAATTAAATGGAGGATTAGTTTGCGATTGAAGGTAGATAATTTGTTTTTAATTTAGTTATTGTTTTGGTGATTTGTTGTTTGAATTTTATTGTTGTTATTATAATTGACGACCAATGTTTTGAATTTGATGCAAAATTTGATTGTTATGGATTGTTGTTATTATTGATGACCATGATCATTATTTTTATTTTTTATTTTGGATTGGATGCTGGTTACTTTGGTAATTGAAGACCAATGTTTATTTTTGAATAAGATAAATATTTGCTTCTTGTTAGTTTTGTTTTAAATTTAATGAAAGATATGCTTGTTGTGGCAATGACTTGATCCAATAAAATCACAAATAACAAAATTTACAGGTTTAATTTTGATTGAAAGATTTGATTGTTGATGAGGGAATTAAAGACCAATGTTTTGTTATGATAAGATGACAAATTTGCTTATTTTTGCGATAAATGAAAACCAATATTTTGTTTCGAGTAAGATACGAGGTTTGATTAATATTGTGGTAATCGAAAACCAGGTATTATTTTGAATATGATGGTAGATTTGCTTTTTGTTGTGGCAATCGAAGGCCAAGATTTGTTTTCTGAATTTGAGTATTGTTATTATAGAACGGTATTTTTACTTATTTGATTGTTATTTTATGGTGGGCAATTTTGAGTTTTAAATTTGACGCAATATTCGATTGTTTATATGGTAATTGATGACCAATGATTTGTTTTGAAGTTGATGCAAAATTTGATTATTAATTTTATGGTTAATGAAAAATGTTTAGTTCTCATTTGAATGAAGATTTGATTGTTGTTATTATTGACGATAAATTTTTACTGTGAATTTGATGCAATATTAGATTGTTGCTTGATGCTGTGGAAATGGAAAACTAGCGTTTTAGAATTCTAATGAAAATTTTATAGATTTATGCAGAAATTGACAAACATTGTTTTGCTTTGAAATTTGATTTGAGCAACGTTTTATGCCGTTATAATGGATTAGTCATAGTTAATTTTGAAGTCTCTTCTTTGTTGGAGCCAGACAGACCTCTGCGATGGTAGTCAGAAAAAAGTCTCCTCTGTGTTGGAGCCTGACAGACCTCTGCGATGGTAGTCAGAAAAAAGTCTCCTCTGTGTTGGAGCCTGACAGACCTCTGCGATGGTAGTCAGAAAAAAGTCTCCTCTGTGTTGGAGCCTGACAGACCTCTGTGATGGTAGTCAGAAAAAAGTCTCCTCTGTGTTGGAGCCTGACAGACCTCTGCGATGGTAGTCAGAAAAAAAGTCTCCTCTGTGTTGGAGCCTGACAGACCTCTGCGATGGTAGTCAGAAAAAAAGTCTCCTCTGTGTTGGAGCCTGACAGACCTCTGTGATGGTAGTCAGAAAAAAAGTCTCCTCTGTGTTGGAGCCTGACAGACCTCTGCGATGGTAGTCAGATAAAAAAAATGAACAATCTGTGCTGGAGTTCTTTGCGAAAGCAGTCAGATAACAATCTCCTCGATAAAGGAACCCGACAGACTTTTGTGATGATTTTTGCCTTCCGCACCTTACTGAGGAAAGGCTATAAAATCACTCGGAAAATGAACTTTTTAATTAGACCTCCTAGACCTACCTTCATTTGTACATATCGACTCAGAATCACCAACTGAGCAAATGTCTGTGTGTTTGGCTGTATGTAGACATGTGTACCAAATCAATGTCACTGGAATATCTCGTCACAGGTTCAACCGATTTTGGCCGGAACGGTTTTAATCGATCCGTCTTAACGTCCCCAAAGTTGCTATTTAAATTCATGCAGTTTTATCATGCATTTAAAAAGTCATGTTAAAAAAATCGTTTCATATTAAATTAAAATTATGGTAAAAGGGTGGTTTTTTCATGAAACTCTCACATGTTATAAATTTTTAGAAAGCATATGAGAAGACCTTTTAGGTAGAGTAAGAATTTTTTTCTGACTTACCTATCTTAAATTACAAGCAGTTTAAAAATGGTCTGAATTCACATAACCTCAACTGGTCGGGTCTGATCGCCACGAAAAAGCTGTGTAGAGGGATGCCTTTTTCCTCAAAGACCGTGTCTGTATAATCTTGACAAAAAGTCTGTAGGTAGTCTGTTAATTTATTAGGAGCTCTGGTGCTGCGATCACGTTAGGGGGAGATCAATAAACCAAGTGGACACTTTAGGCGGGTTGAAATCACTCTATAAATGAGAGGAAGGCATTAACCAGCTAACGGTGGATTATGTAACGTTTTTTTAAATAACTTCGCAGAAGGAGTCTTATGGATTTTACAAATATATTGTTCAGCAATTTTTTTTTCATTCAATTAAGGACCGTCTTTAACATCACAAAAGAAATTGACCTAAGAAAATTAATAAATAAATTTAAATGTGAAAGTGAGCACTTTTTGGTATCCACAGATAAAGCAATATGTATTTTGGCGTTATGTCTGTGAACTACCTAAAAAAATGATTTTAAATTCATCGAATAGGACTAAAACGGTTGTCACTATTACTAAAACTGGAGTTTTCCTCTCTTAAAAGATAAACCTCTAAATCAGCGATTCTCAACGGGGGTACCGGGCCTACTTGATTTACACGGTAGGGGGTACCAGCCTAGAAGAAGGTTGAGAATCGCTGCTCTAAATTGAAAGACGCTAATGATTAAGTATTCCATATTGATAGTTGTTATGGTTAATTGTTACTTTAATCGATTAACTCAGCTGTGATACAAAAGTTGCTTGAAACCCAACATTATTTCACAGGGAAGTAAAAATTTAAGTAATCGTTAACATGAACATAACATTATTAGTTAAAAAATGTAAAATAATACACTTAATAATTAATTTGATGCATTTTTAAATAATAAATAAAGGAATGATTAATCATCAGAAATGCTTGAAATATAATTTAAAGTGTGAGGGCGTTGCGTCACAAGAGAAAATAATACAAATTTTTGAATATTAATTTTGAATTGAGAAGTATGAGTGACAATTTGAGCAACAAAAAAAAACATTATTTAAAAAAAAACTAGGAAATATTTAAATTTATTTTTCAATGTAATATCTGTTATTTGTATCAAAATGGTTCAAAATCATTCATTAATTTCGATAAAAATTATATTTTAACACTGTATCATTTTATTGAGTTAAAAAAACTTTCAAAATTTTAGTATGGTAAATACATCAAAAATCAATTAAGAGAAACATTATTTTGAAATAAATTAAAGAAACTTTGGGGTTCTTTAATCGATTGTACTTAATTATGAAACCAAACTTTTTCAAATTACATAACAGGAGTTTATCAGCAAAGAAAAAGTTAAAATTTTAAATAAGAAAAGAAATTATTGACAGGGATCGTAAAGATCGTGATTAAAAAAAAAAATTAAGTTTCTGTGAACAATCTACTCAAGTAATATATCAAAGTTGCTTGGAACTCATTTTACATTACGAGAAAAATAAAACAAAATATTTAAAAATAAAACATTAAAAAATCTTTCAGCTGTTTTTAGATAAGCAAGATTCGTTTTGAAGGAATTTATGGTTAGGATATTGTCTCCTCCGTGTTGGAGCCTGACAGACATCTGCGGTGGTAGTTTGAAAAATGTTTCGCCTGAGCTGGAACCCTTTGAGATAGTAGTCAGATTGCAATCTATACATCTATGCATTACAAGAATAATTGAATAAAATATGTTTTTTTGTTGTTATAAGCACAGTACATTTTGAAGGTATATATAAATAAAATGACCTTAAACATTGTTTTGATCATGATTAAATGTAACATTGAATAATCTAATCTACGGTAATATCAACAGTGCTTGAATCCATACCTTTAGCTACAATAAATACAATTTGAAGAGAAAATTAATTTGACATATAATAGAAATCGAATATAGCGGAACGGCATTTATTTCAGTTTATATATTTTATTTTTATTGCAACAATTTACCACATGATTTTGTTTTATTCATTAGAATAATATTTTCTGAACTATGTTTTGTTTCAAGATAAACAAAAATATTATTAAGTAGACACAACAGAGAAAAAAAACTATTCGGTAAAAACTATTCTTTGTCTGGTTAAAAGATCGCGTAAGTGAATATTAATAGAAAGTACAAAATTTTTAATATAAAAGTTGAAAAATGATGATACTACCATGCATTTACAGAACAAAATCGTTAAATATGTAATTTTTTTAAGAAAGCTTTTGTGGCAAGAATAAACAACATTTGATTTTATTTTTTTATAAAAAAAATGTATTTTGTGCAGCAAAGCACATTTTGCGCATTAATTGAATTATTTATATTATTTTTGCAATTTGCTTCATTTATTGATATTGCTTTTCAAGAAATCATCTTAAACTTAAATATGGACTGTTTTTTATTTTATAAAAGCGGTACTGATGAAAACAAATTCTTCGAAAATATTACTGATTTTGCATTTTAGTAATTTTTGCCATGATTTATGAACAAGTTCAAAATTAGTTAAAATGCGGTAATTTTTGATACAATGTTAAGCGGTGTATGCACATCGGAAGGAACCGGTCAAGAAAAATTCAAATGGGCAGCAGTAGAAGCGAAAGCAAGCCAGATAGGGTGAAGAAAACCCTAAGAAAACGGTCCCTCTCCTTTGTTCTACTGTTCGTGAAGCTGTTTCTTGAACCCTTTCCTTCCGATCTCCATGCTAGTCTTTATTTAAAAAAATTGTTTGTTTTAGCTGTACAGCTTGGTTGGGAATAAGTTACAGAAAAGTACAGATAAAAATATTGAAAATGAGGAAGGCTTGAAGATCCATCTTGGGTGTTTTTGGGTATTAAGCACAAACATATACTTTTCGTCACGTTTGCATTTAACATTACCTAAAATCAGTTTATGTTTACCTTCAAGTCCCGTCTAGTGAATCAATCGGACGTGGCACTGGGCTTGGGCTCATAATCCATAGATCGGTTTGAACTCCGTGGCGGGCGCACATAAATTCAAAGTGTAAATTTGAGTAAAAACAATATCTGTGCCTGTCATAGTTTTTAATTCAGTTTTTTTTAAATAAGTTAAATAAATTATCACATTGTATATATTTTTAGAAATGCTTATTCTTTGTTTTTTTTTTATGGTACACATAAATTTAAAACTTTAAAAACGCCAGGATTATGCTTTATTTGTTATTTAAGTCAGCAACACGTTAGATTTTTGAATTTAGAACACATTGTTTTATATTTCATATTCACAAAATGATGATAAATAAAAATAATGTGATTCCATTTAATTCGAAATGTTTAAAAATATAAAAATTGCTTTTGAATTTGAATTATTATTTTTTTAAATCGTGTTGTGTTGTTTCAGCAATGTTTGTAAAATTTGCTTTTTAATTTTAAATTACATAAAATTTAAAGAAAATCAGGTAAACAATCACTAATCTCGTATTGCATAAAAATTGATAAACCTGCATTTATTTGAGAAATATTTGTGGTTTTTGTTTTTCTCCTCGTTTTTTCTTTTTCTTATATTTTCAGGTGTTTTAAATTTTCAACCTCATCAGCGCATTCAATTTTCTACAACTTCTGCGATCGGATGTCAGCCTCTTGGACAACATAGATGAAACATTTCGAAGACTGCGCTTTCGTATTAAGATCAGCATGAAAACATAATCGAGGAACCCGACGAAAATCTTTTAGGAAATAAAAAAAAAACATTAATTGATTTAGCATTCATGCAATTTTTCTGTTAGGAATTATGATTAATATTCGTCATCTTGAGAGTAGAAAAGAGGGAGAATGTAGGGATTATGGGTTGCAGGATTGAATATGTAATAAATTATTAAATGAGTATTTATTATAAGATTGATATAATTCATAAATAAGAGTTAAGAGCGCAACAAAAAGTGCGCACCTTCATGAATATTGCCTTGTCAGCTAATCGAGGATTGAGTGCGAGAGCGCGCTAGCGAGCTGCGAGAGAGAACAACGAGCGAGAAAACAACGAGATGCGCGCGGCCGGCGAAAGAGAGAATGAAGATTGTCAAATCAGTTTTGTGGTTAATTTCTGTGGAATAAGACGTGTTGTTTGTTGATTGCAAAATATCTGTGTTTTTATTATAAAAGAAAGTCCCCGATCACGACATAATCAATCAATACTTTTATCATAAATAATCATTTTATTGCTTAAAAATTGAGTTTTCCTGAGCTCCCATATTCAAATACATGGAAGCTGTCATTTCTAACACCATTGGCCACCTAGCGGCCATTTCAAACTGGATACGTCTATAGAGTTATCTAAGCTCGATCTCACGCACACTAGCTTACCATTTGTTTTGCTGGCGGGTACAAAATTTAACCTCAATCTTTTTCGTGTTTGTACACACAATACATGCGCACGTAGATAACTCTTTAGAGTTATCTAAAACCGATCTCACGCACACTAGCTTACCATTTGTTTTTGCTGGCGACCACAAATTTTAACCTAAAAATCCATCGTGTACGTACACGCAATACATGCGCACGTAGATAGCTCTATTATCTTTCCTAGGCAACCTGTTTTGGAAAACCATCATACATACATAGCGAAATCCAGTCTGCAATCCGCTAAAATCACCGTCTCCAAGCGAACAGAATTAAAGCTGCTCGATTAAAGCTCCAAAATAACTGTTTAGGCAATAAGCTAACCAGCAATAGCTCCGCCTCGAGTAAGCACATAAATTTATGCCATGTACCTATTGGCCAACAAGATCAAATTTAGAGCACTTCTGATCCAAATCCAACTATCGACAATCAAGTCTCTTGCACATACTTTACCTATTGACGTGGAAAATTTCCTGAGTTACTTGACTCTTTACCTATTTTCGTCGAAGACTGTCGAAAACCGAACGAAAAGCGAAGGCAAATAAAGAACAAAGGAGCTAGGCTATACCCTTTCTCAGCCTATTTCTATTATCGGCCTATCAGCACTTTGATCATGAATTAAAGCGTAAATAAAGATGTTTTTGACTGTTCCAAAGTAATAAATAGCCCAGAATTCAGGTTTTTAATCAAAGATGGCGTTCGAATGGTGAACGTCCCAAATGTCAAAATCGCGCAGTAGTACCACCAATGTGGTGGTCATGCCATAGCACACTTTTTTCGCAATGTTGGTACTACTGTGCGATTTTGACATTTCGCGCGGCATTCGAACGCCATCTTCGCTTAAAAACCTGGATTGAGATTGGTTTTGGTAAGGGCCGGTATGCTCTTCAAAAGAAAGGGGGTCAAGAAACAGCTTTACGAACCGAAGAACAAAAGAGAGGGAACGTTTTCTTGGGACTTTTCTTCACCCTCTCTGGTTTGCTTTCGCTACCACTGCTTCCCATTTGAATTTTTTCTTGACCGGTTTCTTCCTAAGTGCATACCTTACATAAAAGTCAAATTAAACTGAAATGGTCATAAAAAGGTGCTCTACTGATTTTAATAAATTTCAAGGAACACCCTGGATTATCGAGCATCATTCAGACACAATCGTTGGACAATCAGCGCTAAAATGCGTTGTTGTAATTTGTTTAAAAACAGAATCGCAATTTTATGACATTCTGCGCATTCAATCCTGCACATTATCCAGTATCCACGGCAGGTACGTCCCCACGTTGGTGTACACGTCCGGGTAGTTCAAGCTGCACTTGTTCGGCCCAAACGAGAGCAGTCCGTGTAGCACGTACCGTGGACTTCCGTCTACCGTTTGTACGGCTTGGAGTGGCGCCGCCGAAACGTCAAAAATGCACTTTCCTCCGGCCACGGGCGCTTCATCCCGTTCGACGCAAATCTGGCGGAAGGTTTTCTCCAGCGGGATGCGATGTTCGGTGTAGAGTCGCTGGCACTGGACCGACTCCATGACGGTCGCCTCCGAGCGCTGGATCCGCGTTTGACTGTTGCTGTACTTCCAGCCGGATCGGGTAAAGTGCGACGGTTTAAAGGATCGGAGGGTTTTGGTGAACGGTAGACAGATGGGCTTGACGTTGTCCTCGGAGATGTCTGCTGGCTGACGGACTCTGATCAAAGCGATGTCGTTGGCAAAGCGGGGTTTGTTGTACTGCTGGTGGATCACGATGGTTTCGATGTTCAGTGTTTGGGTTGGGGGCGAGCAGACCTGTTGGCCGTCCAGCTGATCGCAGTCCTGGGAGGTGGAGGTGTCGTAATCTCCGAGGCGGATGGCCGTTGGACGAAGGTTCTTGGTGTTGTAGACACACTGGGCAGCTGTTACGAGGTAGCGCGAGCTGATGAGGATCGCGTGGCAGAGGGTCTTCTTCTCGCGGACTCCATCCTGGGAGTACTCGATGAGACCTACCCACGGATACGTTAAAAACACCGGCTTGTCTTGCTCTTTGTCGAATGGGTACGGATTGGCTCCGCAAATATCTTGGCTTAGCAGCCGTAGTTTGGGATGTACGTCAACGGGAGGAACCGGTTCCACGAACGTCGAGTTCAACTGTTGAGCAATCCAGTTGATGTAACGAGCCACGTCTGTGAACACCACGTACTCCAGAGGATCACAGCGTCCCGTACCTTCTAAGGTCGGTGAGAAGGAAACGATACCTCGGACGTACCAACGATCTCCGGACAGAAAGAAAAGTCCTCCTCCGCTGTCTCCGTTGCATGCGTTTACACCGTCTCTTCGTCCAGCGCAAAACATATTACTGGTCAGCGTTTGCCCAAGCACTTCTCGTTTGCTGTCGATACAAACCTGGTTGTCTACCACCGGGAGCCGAGCTTCGTTCAGAACCTCCGAAAACCCAGCAGACGCTGTCGCTCCGAATCCCACGATGGTCCCCTCCTGATCGCGAATCAACAGCCGATCATCACCCTTGTTCCACAAGCAAACCGGTTGGACGTAGTCCGTAAAACGAAGGTCTGTTGCCAGCTTGATCAGCGCGATATCGTGCTGCACACTGTCCGTCCGAAAGTCCTTATGTACCAATATCCGGTCCGCTTCATGCTCCTGGGCGCGATCATCCGCTACCCTTAGCCTGTTCCGTCCAACCTGCACCGATAGCCGCTCACTCGCAATGATCCCGTTCGACAGACGAACGCAATGGGCAGCTTTAAAACATAAAAAAAAACAAGTTTACACCACTTCAACATTCCACCAAACTCACCAAACTCCTCACCCGTTAGGATCGTGTTCTTGTCCAGGATCGTTCCGCCGCACTTGTACTCAAAAGTACCACCCTCGCGGTGAAAGATGGCCGTGTGCCAGGGCCAATTCCCAACCCGGGCCGCCTGTCCGCCGATGATCAGCTGGGTGATCTTCAGCTTTCGCTGGCCACAGTCAGCGGGAAAACCCGCGTGGATCACACCGATGGCGATCGCAAGAAGCAAGAATATCGCCCCGAACACTGCAGGTCGGGTCATCTTCTTCGCGGTATTGATAAGGAACCACCGGACGATAATTACAAGTACGGAACGCAAGCTCTACCGACTCGCGCGAAGGTCTAGGACAGACTGAAACGACGATCGCAGAAAACTGGTCGAACGCGAACAGTGAGCCATGGGATGGGAGAGGGAGAAATAAAAGTGGGTAATTCCCGGCGTTCATGTTTTGATACTGTTTCGGATTGGTGGTGATCGGAGAGGGAGAGAATTGAATCAAACATAAAACAATATTGTTATGGACTCGATGCTCTCGTTAATTGTTGCTATTTGGAAATTTTGATCCTGATCAGAGGACCACAAAAATTGATCTTGACTGTAGTCCTTTGATCAGGATGTTTCAACGAAAATGTTCAATGATTTAGAAAATTTGTTAAACTTTCGACCACCTTTTGTTCCTATGTATGTATGTATGTACGATCTCCATATCCGCAGGCAACTTGGTCCTGGAATCGAATGTGAGCGCTAGGTGAACAAATTAATCAGCTTTTACTTTGTAATCTGTACGCCCACGTGCAAATGTTTTTTTTTGTACGAATTTTAGTGCTAAAAATACCGGTGCCAAGAATAAAAATAATCCACTCTCCCCTCCCAAAGCTCAGGAAATTTGTATTGGGTGTAGGGACACTTTGTATAGACGCCCTTGCTCCCGTCCCAGTCAAATCAATCCGAATTCTGAAACGGAATCTAATTAGAATCGTATACAAATTCCGTTTCAAACGCAACAACCGGTTCCGTGTTCGATCCGGTTGTTGCGTTTGAAACGAAATTTGTATACGATTCTAATAAGATTCCGTTTTAGAATTCGGATTGACAACAAAATACACAGTTTTTAAATGAAAATATGGTAATTTTTTTTTCATTTTCATAATTTATTTATCTCAAAAATTGCATTTTTCGAGCTCTACAACCTCCCAAATTTTCATCCAGATTCATAATATGGTTCTGGAGTTAGAGCCGTTTGATTAACCTACCATAAGAAAAAAATCCCTAAAAAAGGTAAAAGCCCACCTGGTGACCTTCGCCAACATTTTTCGTTTCGAATTTTATCTGAAATTTCTTCCTACATTCGTAGTACAGACCATGAATGAGAATCTGAAACAAATTTGACATCGATCGGCAACCGAACAACTTTTAGAACGATTTACTTTTTGCCTTTCTTACTAAAGAAAGGTATAGGTTTTACTTTATGGCTGGACAGCATGAATATTAATTGGAAAAATCGCCAAAAATCACACTGCATTGATTTTCGACGCTTCGTCGCCAAGTTGTCAAGTTGAGCTTCGAATACTGGCACGAGAATGCTGGCGCATATATGTTTTGGCTCGACTTATACTCGTTTGTAGTAGCTTGTCTACCGATGTTTCCTTCAACATGTAAGATATCGTAGCTTTTCGGTTTCTTTTGCTCTGTCCGTTTTTGCATAACTGTCCAATGTTTATGCAAAAACTTTTGTGACATAGAACATTCATCCGGGTACAAACAATTTGTTTCCCGTGTTCTCCTAAAATCGCCTTTAAGTAGGCTTCATTTTGTCGTGATTTCGTTAGTTTATTTAACAGAGTTCATTGGATTCCAACAGGAGCTTTCGAGCTTCTAAGCTTTATATCGTTTTCAAAGTTTTCAATGTTCGCAACGCCATTGGCTATCTACCTAAGGTTCTCGCGATTGAGTGTGTAGTGGTGCGGTTGTAAAAATAGCTATCTCTGACTCTCTCACTTTCGTAGATGCTGAATGGCAAGCTTCCCACTGTGCGGTTAACTTCGTTTTGCTTTGCGCCTGCTTTGTTCGGTTTTTTGGCTCGTACCAAAACTAGAAAACCAAAACCGCAGTGTGCGTCGTCACTGGCGCATGGGAAGCTTGCTATGCTCGCGTTTGTCATAAACGCTTGTTTGATTAAGAATTTGTACGATTAAAAATATTCTTTTGGTGAAAATTGCGTTTTCAATTTCTTTTGGAAAAAACATCATTAATAATATCTTGCTTTCATCATAACATTTTTTGTATCAAGTCGATGTTTTGAATTGAAAGAAGTTATATTCTTTAGTAAGAAAGGCTCTATCTCACCCCTGGTGGGATTAAATCGGGTTTTTCTGTGTATCATTACATTTTGTCTATCTATTTTTTTCATGTTTTTACAGTCACTTTTTCAATTTTTCGCTTGTTTTTCACATTTTCTGCTATAAAATGGCACCATTATCATTTAAACTGTTTAAAAATTCGTAGAGGCATAGTCTGGGACACTAGAAAAATTACTGCATTCTTTTCTTCACTTAAAATATAGGAAATCGACGTCGTCGTGCTATCTTGTCGCACCCGCCATTTTGACGTTCCGAGAAAAACGCGTTTTAATGTTTGACCTTGAATATACAAAAACGAGCGCACGCAATGTAAACAATAACAAACACGTTTTGTTTGGCTTACCATTCTGTGCATTGTCCCGAAGTTTGGTTGAAGTTGGTTGCTGGAGTCCCGAGTTATAATTACAAATGTTTACGGTAGTCTAGCTTGTACGTGTGACAAACGCATCCTGACTTTCCTGGCCTGAAATCCCTTTGGCCTTTTGTCGCACTTACATCAATTTTCATGGAGTGACAAGATAGCACGACAAGATTGAAACTACTTTCATATGTAAAGTGACAAAAATGCACGGAGTTTTTTCGGTTTTTGTTGAATATCTCAGGATTGAAATCGAATTTTGGGGATCTGTGAAGGTCAAAAGGTGAGGCATTGTGAGCTGCACAAAATGGCGTTCTTAACTCAATTTGGCCCAAAATGCACGTACGACAAGTTAGCACGATGGCGACGAAATGTTAGTAAAACACAGCCAAAGTTGACCCCCAAAAATGGACATTTTTTAAAACATTGGCAAAGTCACAAAAAAACAATTAAAACTTCCAACCTAAATTTTCAAAAAATTTAAGAGTTCTTTTTTCCAATGCTTGAAAAATTGCTTTTTTGCGATTTTTAAAATCAAAGCTCGTCTAAAGGCGGGTTTGGGTTGTAGAGGGTTGAATAAAATGTTTTTGACTGTTCCAAAGTAACAAATAGCTCAAATAAAAGTGAGCAAGCAACTCATCATTGTTGATACATCTGAAAATGTTGATTTAATAGCGGAAAACGGCAAAAGTGATGAGAGTTGGTGTGATTAAAATGGGTATATTTCCCCTATGAAAAACTCATAGCAACAATTTATTATCTTTATTTTTGCGTTTAAATATTTTTATCACTGAAATTTAAATGTTTTGCCTTCCTCACCTCACTGAGGAAAGGCTATAAAATCACTCGAAAACTGAACTTCTTAAAAGACCTCGTAGACCCACCTTCACGTATACCTATCGACTCAGAATCAAATTCTGAGCAAATGTCTGTGTGTGTGGATGGACGTAGTTTTTTTTCTCACTCACTTTTCTCGAAACTGGCTTGACCGATTTTGTCGGGATCTGTGTTTTTAAATCCGTCTACAGGTCCCATAGGTCATATTTTCATACCATTATGTTTAGTAAAGTACTTCAAAAGTTATGCTAAAAAAACGATTTTGACTAAAGTTCGCAAGATTGTAAAAAGGGTGGTTTTTGTAACAAAGGTCGTATTGCTATACATTTTTAGAAAAGTATTTGAACGAGCCCAAAACACTAAAGATCTGATAACCCTATAAAAAGTTATTAGCACTTAAGTGTTATTTATGCACTTTTTGGAGGTGGGATCTCAGATATATTGATGAAAACGAAAAACACCGCCCTTTTGTGACTATTTTGGTTAGCACCCTTTAAATTTGAGGAAGGCACCAACCACCTAAGGGTGGATTAAGTAACGTTTTTATGTTTTAGAAATATGTTGTTGACTTTGAACTGTGAATGAGGAAAATAGCCTGTTTTCAATGATAGGATGAATAAAAAAAATCTTCATGTAATTATCTTATCGCAACTAATTTATTTTACATTTCGTCGTTTGTGTGCTATCTTCTGACACGTCTGCTGTAAAAAGGTAGGACGTGTCACAAGATAGCCCACAACGACGATTTTCAAACCATAACCTTGAATTTGAAACCTTTTCTTTTATGGACACTGGACAGTCAACATTAGAACATAAATAGAAAAGAATGATTTTGTTAGTGTGGGTTATACAAAAAAAATAGTTAAATGGTAGGAAAATGGAAAAATAAAGATGAAAAATCTAGATTGCAGAAAGCAACATAAAAAAAAAGACACAAACCAAAAAGGGACGTGAAATATTACAAAGGAAAAGCAAGCAAAATGTGTGACTTTCCAAGTGGAATTTACCGGCATTCTCATGTGGTTTAGTGCATGCCGGAAAAGCAAACCAAAAGTATGCACAATGAAATATGAATTCACAATGACTTTGACAAAGAAAGCGAGACAAAACTCTGCACGCGTGTGTGGTGACGACGACGAAGCCAACCGACATGTTCTGTCGCCCGGAATTGCATATTAATCTGATTTTAATTTGATGTGCACTTGGGAGGTGCACTACGGGTGTCGCACACGTGCCCAACTGACTTCCGTGAGTGGGTGAGATCTTCATGGGGAAAGCTTTATTTTTAATTTGTTTTTAATTGGATCTTATTAAATGAGGATTTTAACTGGAACTGGACTATCACTAATTGTTGACTAATGAAAAGTGAGGTTTTTTTCTTATCTTATAAAAATTGCCATCTAGTAGCATTAGCATGCCAGTAAATGACAATAAAACTCCAACTTGAACCCATTGTTTAGCGTGGTAGGTTGGGATGCTCTTATCCGCAAGGTGCCGGAAAAGTGAGCAGTTGCCCCTTTCAAAGTTAGTTTGTCCCATATGGGACTCGAGGACAAGTTTCCGGCAAGAAGTGAACCACCAAAGTGGGAGGTGGGATTTGAAGCTTTTGTCCTGTCATCCGGGCCCTCCGGAAGGGACTCGACGTTTGTCGAAATTCGTTTGCTGGGCTGGCAAAGGTCTCCCTCCGGCAAGGGAGGATTTCCACAAGAAAGGGAAACGGTTGAGGTTTAGAATACATTGGAATGGAATGAGGGCTATTCGTTGAATGAATTGTTTTTGTTTTATTATTTCAGTTTTTAAGGTCCGAGGTTTGCACATCTGACTTGCTTTCTCTATACAATTGTGAGAGCTGGAATTAACTTTTCAAACCACTCCTTAAAACCATTACCTTCCAACCGGAAAATCAGCTTTATTTTTTTCCAACGACAATCAGTCAAATCAAGCGTGACTTCCTCAAGTCGCATCACCGAACGAAGTTTCAATAATTGATATCCTCTTCCCCTCCTTCCTTTGCCAACTGTTGAAACTAAACCGTTTCCTGGTGTCGGCGCCTGCAAGGTAGGCAACCCGCATCAAATCGCATCGAAGTGTGAGAGTGCCTTGTGTGACCACAAAGCTGAACTAATAGCTAAACTTGCCCCCCTCCCCCCTCTTGAAATATATAGTTGGAACAGGGGTAAATCGGGACACGCTGTGCCGCAATCAAAAACCGCGAACTATTTGTTTAGCGATAGTGTGTTTGTGTGTGTTCGGGCTCACTGATGGGAGATGGATATGGTTCGATTCGCTCGAAAGTCGCGATTTTCCTGACGACAGGAAACCGCAAATGCGTCGGGGCAGATGATGATGGCGTCGTCGTTTGCCAAAAAGGAAATCCATTAGAGGTGGATCGGGATCAGCTCCCACCCGGAACACGCGGAACGGCAGGATATGGGACTACACGGCAGATCGCGATACGTTGAGAGCCAGCGCTAAAGATTGGTTTGTTTAATGCGAGCAAAGAGGTTACTCGCTACACTTGGTTGCAAATGTTGTAAGAACATAGAACTTTAAAAAAAAATATTGCAAGAATAAAAAAGCAGAACGTTTCACCAAATGTTGTCTTATTTTCATAATTTGCATGTTACAATCACACAAAAAAATATTTCCAAATCTTACATCATTTATGATGTAACACTTTTGCACGTCATTAAACATTTAAATTTAAATGCAATTTGATGTCAATTTGCAACAAATCATACGTAAAAACATGATTTTACGAGTGATTCAACCGTTTACATCGAATCTCAATTTTACATCAACTGAGTTTACATGTGATTCATCTTTTCCGTGTCGAGTAAATTCACATTTTGTTTCTGTGTAGAGTAAAGCACTCTAAAATTATCTGATCACAAATAACTCAAAAGTTAATTCAGACAAATTTGTATCTAAAATTCGTTTTAGAAAAAGCTCTTTTTTTTAAATCAGTTTTTGAACAGTTATATTTCTGCAGAGTGTAATGCTTCAGGTTTAACCGTGACGAGAGGTGTGACGAATTGGCTTACATCGCTTAAAATGTACAAATATTTAGAATAGGTGTGAATGTTTTGCTGTTCTTCCGCCATCCATTTGTCACCGGTTTTAAGTGAATGCCTAAAAGGAATGCTAATCGCAGTTTCAAAAAGCCGTTTTACTACAAAGCTATTTCGTTTTTGTGTATTTTAATGAAAGGACTACTTTAAATTTGTGTGGGAACCATCCATAAACAACGTAAACCCTTCAGAATGATGGGTGAGTTTTAAGGGACCAGCCATAAATCACACAATATACGAAATAGATTACATTTTAATCAGCTATTCTCCACCAAAATCGGAAATGGATTTTATTTATATTTTTTGTTTTGGTTCAAACTTTGTGGGGTCCTTCCCGAGCAGACGGAAATAACTTGGGAAGGTCAGTTTTTGATATTGTGAGAAGATCGAAATATGTTATTGGGATGATCGGATTAGTTGTTAAAATAACAAAAATCAATAACAAAGATATGTTCGAAGAATAACTTAAACTATTATGTTGTTATTGCAATAACAAACCAATAACACAGAAGGAATCATGAAGGAATAACAAGATTTGTTATTTTGTGCGGCGAGGTGGAGCAGCATAATAACAAAAAATGTTATTGAACTGGTATGTCTCCATAACAAAAAAAAGTTAGGGGAAAGTGGGGCAAGTGTAACAAGCTAAGGAAATGCTCGTTATGACCCATTAAAAAGTTAAAAAATCCATCGGATTTTATCATAAACATCTTATTCTAGGTCTTAACTAAGACTTTGTCAGAGCAAGTTTTTAAAAAATCCTGTTTTTTAATGTAAAAAATTGATTTTAAAAATTTTGATTTTCCGTGCGTTCTACTCAACTAGTGGGGCAAGACGAACAACCCGTTGGGGCAAGAGGAACAATGCATGAAAAAACATGTTAATTTGCTAACAATTGAACTGTTATTACTTAGATACATCAGATTAGAATGTATTTGAAAGGTTTCTTTCATTTTTAGATTAAATAATAATGTTTTGCTAAAAATTTTAACGTTTTTACGAAAAGAAATATTACTTAGGTGATAAATAGTAAATTTTCATAATATCATTATATTTTGTATGGACAACTTTTTTAACAATTGTTTATCAGTTTTTAAGTACTTTCATGTATTTATTTCCCAATAAAATATGTTGTTGCAGCAATTCGTATTTTTTTCCAGACTAAAAATCCATATGGTACACTTGCCCCACCTGAACAAGATTTTTAAAAAGCTCTCAACAAAAATAACCAAAAGTTAAATCATACTTTGTAATAGGTTCATGTCATTGGTAGTGACACTACTGATCTAGGAAAAATAGCATTTTGATAAAATGAGCCTTAAAACGAACCCTAAGCCTTATTTTGTACTTTCCAAATATTATAAGAAAACAAAGGATTTGAAAAAAACTTCATTAAATCTTATGCCCCGTGGCGTTTACGTCCAGGGTTGTTACGGACGGCGCGGATCGCGCGGATGGCGCGGATGGCGCGTATCGCGCGGATCTGGCGCGGATTTGCTGGCTAATTTTGCTCAGGCGCGGATTTCGCGCGGATAGCAATTTTGATAAACAAAATAATTGAGAACGATAGAATTTCTTTCAAATTAAAAAGGAAAATATTATTAGGAATTAAATAAATTCAATCTTTTTCGTTGAGTGCGAAAACATCAATTTCTAAGAAGTTGTTAATAAAGAAAATTTTCTTCTAAAAATTATTGATTTTTTTTTATACGAAACTTTGAAATAATCTTCAAGGAGCGATTTTTTTTAATGTATTGAGATTTTTTATATTAATTTAACATAACATTACAACTCATTATTTTAAAACATCTACTTAACAATTAAAAAAATACCAATTTTATTAAAATCAAATTAACAAAATTAAAAAAATACAGAATTTTAAAAATTGAAGCTATGAAACTTTTAAGATTTTTTATGTTTTTTCAATATAAAAATTTAAATTTTTAAATTTTTGGTTTATTGAAAAAAATAAAAATTCTGTTGCCACTCTGAATCAGGTAGAATTGATTATACTCCCAATTAACACAACATGACGAAATCCACTTAGAAATCTGCTAAAATCTCCGTCTAAAAGCGAAATGTAATGTTAAAATTAAAAAATAAGAAATCTGGAATTCAACAATTTGAAATAAAAGAAACATTCATAATTTGAAATTATCAAAACTTACAGACTCAAAAATCCTGAAAAAGTACGTATTATTAAATTGAAAAATTACGAAAGCATTGCAATTGATTTTTTGTTAATTTTTATTTCTTTTAAGAAAGTTTTTAAGTTATCAAATTATTAAATTATTAAATTAATTAATTATTAAATTAATGAATTATTAAATTAATTAATTATTAAATTATTAAATAATTAAATTTTTCAATAAATAAATAATTTAATTTTTAAATAAATAAATAATTTAATTTTTAAATAAATAAATAATTTAATTATTAACTAATTAAATTATTGAATTATTAAATTATTAAATTATTAAATTATTAAATTTTTAAATTATTAAATTATTAAATTATTAAATTATTAAATTATTAATTTATTAAATTATTGAATTATTAAATTATTAAATTATTAAATTATTAAATTATAAAATTATAAAATTATAAAATTATAAAATTATAAAATTATAAAATTATAAAATTATAAAATTATAAAATTATAAAATTATAAAATTATAAAATTATAAAATTATAAAATTATAAAATTATAAAATTATAAAATTATAAAATTATAAAATTATAAAATTATAAAATTATAAAATTATAAAATTATAAAATTATAAAATTATAAAATTATAAAATTATAAAATTATAAAATTATAAAATTATAAAATTATAAAATTATAAAATTATAAAATTATAAAATTATAAAATTATAAAATTATAAAATTATAAAATTATAAAATTATAAAATTATAAAATTATAAAATTATAAAATTATAAAATTATAAAATTATAAAATTATAAAATTATAAAATTATAAAATTATAAAATTATAAAATTATAAAATTATAAAATTATAAAATTATAAAATTATAAAATTATAAAATTATAAAATTATAAAATTATAAAATTATAAAATTATAAAATTATAAAATTATAAAATTATAAAATTATAAAATTATAAAATTATAAAATTATAAAATTATAAAATTATAAAATTATAAAATTATAAAATTATAAAATTATAAAATTATAAAATTATAAAATTATAAAATTATAAAATTATAAAATTATAAAATTATAAAATTATAAAATTATAAAATTATAAAATTATAAAATTATAAAATTATAAAATTATAAAATTATAAAATTATAAAATTATAAAATTATAAAATTATAAAATTATAAAATTATAAAATTATAAAATTATAAAATTATAAAATTATAAAATTATAAAATTATAAAATTATAAAATTATAAAATTATAAAATTATAAAATTATAAAATTATAAAATTATAAAATTATAAAATTATAAAATTATAAAATTATAAAATTATAAAATTATAAAATTATAAAATTATAAAATTATAAAATTATAAAATTATAAAATTATAAAATTATAAAATTATAAAATTATAAAATTATAAAATTATAAAATTATAAAATTATAAAATTATAAAATTATAAAATTATAAAATTATAAAATTATAAAATTATAAAATTATAAAATTATAAAATTATAAAATTATAAAATTATAAAATTATAAAATTATAAAATTATAAAGTTATAAAATTATAAAATATTATAATTATTATAATTATAAAATTATAAAATTATAAAATTATAAAATTATAAAATTATTAAATTAATAAATTATTAAATTATTAAATTATTAAATTATTAAATTATTAAATTATTAAATTATTAAATTATTAAATTATTAAATTATTAAATTATTAAATTATTAAATTATTAAATTATTAAATTATTAAATTATTAAATTATTAAAAAATGCCGTTTTTTTAGTTCGGTTCATTTTCGGAGTCATATTTTTGATTAGAAAAATTTAGAGAAGAAAATAATAGAAATCTCGTGTTTCGATTTTCCAGAGTAAAGTTTTGGCGAGAAAGTAGTAAATCCCTAGATTTTATGAATTGGTGATTTATTTTATGGTTTTAATTTTTTCAAATTTTCGAATCTAATTTTTTTCCTGAATTTGTTTTTAAAGCAACGATATTAAAAGTGTTGCAAAAAATGCTAATATTGTTTCAGAAATGGCAAAAATGGTTCCATTTCCACTGATTCCACTGATCAACGGTACTGATCCAAATGCCTTCTGTATTATTCTTTTTTCGTTTAAAATTTCATGCATTATGTTACTCTCTTCTTTGTTTGTCGCGATTTTTTTTTATATGGCGCGGATTTCGCGCGGATTGGGTTTTGGGGTCGGCGCGGATCTGGCGCGGATTTTTTCTCGACCTTTTCGTAACAACCCTGTACGTCGTTTTGGCGGTTATGTGGTAGTAGAATCAGCTAATTGCATTGCTAGCAACAATTCCTTATACTGGAAATAATCAAAATTGTAAAAATTACGCCCGTACGAGCGATTGTTCCTCTTGCCCCATATGGTCGTCTTGCCCCACCTTCCCCTATTGTTTTGGTTTATTTGTAATTTTCAAATAAACCTGCAGTTGCCATAACTCCTCTGTACTAGTCAGGGCTGCAGAGTCGGGTACCTCCAAGCGACTTTGAATCCATACTTTGAAGACAACTCCGACTCTGGGTGCAAGATATGACGTCAACGACGACTTCAGCTCTCCAAAAATACCCGACTTCACAGATTCCGACTCCAAGTAAAAGTTGCTGAAAATTTGCTGATTCCGATGCAGTCTCCGAGGTCTCACTCCAGCTCGAACTTCAACGTCAGCTCCGACTTCCTGGCTCTGTGAAAATAATAACAGTTTTTGTTATTCACACTTCAAAAATTCTCAATAAATAAATCAATTCCGTAAGGGAATATACAAAAAATTAAAAGAAATAACTCTCAAAAGTTAATTTTATCGGATTAATTTTAGCTTGAGACCCCATTTCATGGTGAAATAAATGACCCCGATGAAATTGGTCAAAATTATCCCATAGTTCTAGCCAATTTTCGTAAAATCCCGTAGGGGGTATATCAAATAATAAAAAAAATCAACTTTCAAAATTTCAACTTTTTAGAATAATTTTAGCTTAAGGACCCCATTTCATGGCCAAAATAATGACCCCGACGAAATTGGTCAAAATTATCCCATAGTTCTAGCCAATTTTAGCAAAGTCCCTTAGGGGGTATACCAAATAATTTAAAAAAATCAACTTTCAAAATTTCAACTTTTTAGAATAATTTTAGCTTAAGGACCCCATTTCATGGCCAAAATAATGACCCCACGAAATTGGTCAAAATTATCCCATAGTTCTAGCCAATTTTCGTAAAATCCCGTAGGGGGTATATCAAATAATAAAAAAAATCAACTTTCAAAATTTCAACTTTTTAGAATAATTTTAGCTTAAGGACCCCATTTCATGGCCAAAATAATGACCCCGACGAAATTGGTCAAAATTATCCCATAGTTCTAGCCAATTTTAGCAAAGTCCCTTAGGGGGTATACCAAATAATTTAAAAAAATCAACTTTCAAAATTTCAACTTTTTAGAATAATTTTAGCTTAAGGACCCCATTTCATGGCCAAAGTAATGACCCTGACGAAATTGGTCAAAATTATCCCATAGTTCTAACCATTTTAAACAAAGTCCTTTAGGGTATGGGTCATTCCATCCGAAGCGGAACAGCATTTGAAAATTACCCTCTCCGATCCTGCTCAAATTTGGCAGAGCTGTTGATACTATCAAAACATACAAGAATCCCAAATTTCATCCAAATCGGACCACCCCCTCCATTTTTGTACCTCCCCCAAAAATCGACTTTTTGGCGATTTTTGACCAAACCTCCTAGTTTCAAACGGCGATAGCTCAGGAACCACAAATCTTAGAAAGTCGATCTTAGACTCAATTTTGAAGGAAATTGGACGTAGAATCCATTTCCATGATCAAAATGTTGATTAATTTATTTTTTCTACCTGTATTGCGCAATTGAAAACTTTAAACGGCCGTATCACAAAACACCCCAACTTATTTTTTTTATTTGACCTCACCATCGTGTTCCCCGGCCAATTTTACATAAGAATCACTTATCGACAGAAATGAATATGTTTCGTTCCAGAGATATCGAATTTTAAAGTTTTGTGTTTTCGAGATTACCTACATTAGCTTCATTCGCCGCATCTGCTAGAAGCACACAGGCGGGCTGATCAATAACTGCTACCTGGTCATTTATTGAAATAATATTTCATCATAAATAATCTTTATCAAATTGGCCAAAAATTAACTGTATAACACTGTAGAAAACTGGAGTTTAATCGCGAATGTGTATCTGCTAAAAAAAATGATTGAAGTGAATTTTTGTGCTAACCCACAGGACAGAGCAATAACGACACACAGTAAAGGGCAGAATTGGATTCCGACGGAGCGAGCAGGAAAATGCAATTAATCTTGTTAGTAACACTGAACAATAAGTGCACGATACATTATTGAGTAAAAAATATGAATTAAAATAAATAGAATTTGTTGATACGTTGTACTCTAGTGAAGGACGATCACAAGGAGTAGGAAAAGAATTTCTGGAAACTATAAAACTGAAAAATGTAAGAAAATCACAAAGTTTGATCTGCTGCAAAGCGGCTAATTCCCCAAATTTAGTTGCGATGATTTCGACACCGTCCGCAGCAGTGTATTTTTTTTTCTTCTATCATTCTTGGATTTTTGGAACACAGTACGGCTGCTGTCCTCACGTTTAAGGATTTTTTTTAATTAAATGTACCTTGACCAAAATCGTTTTTAAATCAAATGGCTCACAATATAAAAATTGATATGATCAATCTTTTAAAACATAAATCAGATTTTGCAAATTATGGTAAAACTGTAATAAAAATTATGGTAAACTATAGTAATAATAATAATAATAATAATAATAATAATAACGCAGGTTTTGGGGGTTTTGCTGAATGGCACTGTTTTGCTACCGCCCATGATAAAGGCCCTAGTCATGGCCTCGGAGGTACTCTAAAACGGTTAGCAACACGTTAAAAAACGGTGCATTCAAAATAACCCAATAAATATTCCTTTCACAAAAATAGATTGATCAAGGTAGGGGAACAGTATCTAATTCCAGAGTTCCTGTTATGTTGCCATATCAGCGCTTTGGCATTCAAATACAGCTGATTAAAAGCGTTTTTAACTGAAATCGAATGATACATAGCTCAATAAGAAGTGAACAAGCAAGTTTCTATCAAAAGTTTTGCAACATTTGTTGTTTATATGAAAATGAGCAAATTGGACGAAACTAAAGAGAGTACTTAACCTGCCAAACATACGAGAATTTCCCCTATTACCCATTTGAATAAATATTCGCGTAAAATTATAAAAATATAAATTAAATTAATCATCTCGCAGATCACCAGGTAGCAGTTATTGATCAGCCCACCTGTGTGCTTCTAGCAGATGCGGCGAATAAAGCTAATGTAGGTAATCTCGAAAACACAAAACTTTAAAATTCAATATCTCTGGAACGAAACATATTCATTTCTGTCGATAAGTGATTCTTATGTAAAATTGGCCGGGGAACACGATGGTGAGGTCAAATAAAAAAAATAAGTTGGGGTGTTTTGTGATACGGCCGTTTAAAGTTTTCAATTGCGCAATACAGGTAGAAAAAATAAATTAATCAACATTTTGATCATGGAAATGGATTCTACGTCCAATTTCCTTCAAAATTGAGTCTAAGATCGACTTTCTAAGATTTGTGGTTCCTGAGCTATCGCCGTTTGAAACTAGGAGGTTTGGTCAAAAATCGCCAAAAAGTCGATTTTTGGGGGAGGTACAAAAATGGAGGGGGTGGTCCGATTTGGATGAAATTCGGGATTCTTGCATGTTTTGATAGTCTCAACAGCTCTGCCAAATTTGAGCAGGATCGGAGAGGGTAATTTTCAAATTTGCACTTTTTCGTGCACAGTTGAGATGGAATGACCCGTATATCAAATAATTAAAAAAATCAACTTTCAAAATTTCAACTTTTCAGAATAATTTAAGCTTAAGGACCCCATTTCATGGCCAAAATAATGATCCCGACGAAATTGGTAAACATTATCCCATAGTTCTAGCCAATTTTAGCAAAGTCCCTTAGGGGGTATATCAAAAAATTAAAAAAATCAACTTCCAAAATTTCAACTTTTTAGAATAATTTTAGCTTAAGAACCCCATTTAATGGCCAAAGATCTAAACATATTTAACAAAAGAAAAAATAATAACAGATTGTGTTATGGACACTTGGAAAATTTTCCATTTGTGCGATTTATGGTAATTTTATTTCTCAGTCAGTATACCGAATGAATAACAAATTTTGTTAGGAGAGCTTTTGAAATGTATAACATTTCCTCTTATTAGCGTGTTATTAAACATTTTCAATATAATATCACTTCAATTTTTCTTCTTGAAGTTGAACTTCAGGATAAAATAATTACACTTTTTCTTATTTTAACAGGATTTGTTATCGAAATATTATTAATTTTGTTATTACCGTCTACCCGGGGTCACTGGTTCACCCATACAAAGCTCCATACAATTTAAATCTGTAACTTTTTAAGGAAATTTCTGATCGATTGGTTGTCCTCGGCAAAGTTGTAGTTATTGATGAGGACTAAACAGAATAAAATAGGTACACGGAAATTACAGATTTTTAAATTATTACTTTTTCGCACAAAAAATCAACTTCCCAAAATCCATATTTTAATATTTTTGAAATATTTTGTTATAATAAGTATGGACAACAGTTTTGCCGCCAAATTATAGTTTGAAAAAATAGTTTTGGAAAAAATGAAACATTTGTGAAATTTTATGAACTTTTCGAAAAAATATTTTGAGAATTTTGGAATCACGGCTGACATTTCAAAGGACAATTTTCAGTATTACACCAATTTAAGTGTTTTAATGAATACAACGAAAAATGGCTCAAAAATTCACAGTTAAAAAAGTAAAACATACAACAAGTTGAAAATTGTAAAGTGCGCAAGATATTAAAATTTAAATAGTTAGACAATTTAAATTACAGGCCACGGTTTTAACATCTGAAAGAAAAAAAAAATGTTTTAAAATGCATAATACACCTGTCCAGTTGTTTTGCAATCATAAGTTTCCAAAATTTCTAAGATATAAACTTTGAAAAATATTGGCAAGGGTCTTATTTTGGAAAAAATAAATAGGTACCTTCATGTTTCCAACTCGTCGTATTTTTTTTAACTGTGCACAGTGGTTCACAAGACTGTTTTGGCGAACTTGATTGATTAGAGCTAAAAGTAAGCAATTTATTTTCTGCCCTACAATTTTGCCAAAGACACCAAAGCTCTAACGCTTAACTGTGAAGCAGGGATGCCATATCTACGGATTTCTCCGTAGATCTACGGATTTCGGCCATTTCTACGGATCTACGGATTGATCTCCAAAATCTACGGATTTTCATACCGGCTGATAATTGTATAAAGTACGTGAAATTATATTTTTGCGTGATAAAAATGTTTTATGAAAACGTTTTGAACAATCTGTTTTACAAGAAGTTTTGAGGATCGTTAAATTGAAAAGTCGTTTAGGGGAAATGAGGCGATGGCTTAAATCCGCAGCTTATAGATAAGTATTCGATCTAGTGGGTTAAGGTCACGTGAAGTCGATGATTGAAAAATAATTATGTTGGTGTGAATAAAACATTAATAAATAATTTAAAACAAAATCGTAACATAAGTTAAACTTAAGTTAAAAGGCAAATTTGGATTGAAATTAGAATATGTGGTGTGTATTTGGCCCAAGAAACAAAAAAATATCCCAAAACATCCTGTTTCTTTTCGGAATCAACTGTTAGCGCTTTGCGATGTTCTACAAAGTTATTATCCGGATCAAAACCTTTAACAAAAATTGAGAGTAGGAATATTGTATAGGGTTTTGAGTAACTTTCTCTAAGAAGAGGTTACAAGTGCATATTCCACATATTTTTTCCCGTGTTCATGAGGTCATTTTTAGTAACTTTTGCTATACGAAAAATGTTACTTTTCTTCAGGGATGCACCTTGGGTCCAAGGGGCCCTTGGCGAAGCACCAATTTGGCGCCCTCCTTAATATTTCCCCACTGTAATGAATTGATTTTAAATTCAAATGTTTGCCGATTGCTTTAAAGAATTCTGATTTAAAAATTGTAATTGGTTTATTAAACAGGTTGATAAAAAAAATCCCTAACCCAGTTTTCTTGTTGCAGTATTTTCAAATCGATGATTTAATTGCTAGTTTCTATTTTCTACTTTAAATTGACATGAAATTTAAAAATACAATTTAAAAAAATCTAACATTGAGTCTTAATTTTTTTTGATTAATTTTAGCATTAATTTTTTTTATTTTTTTTTATTCGTGTAATCAAATTGATTTAAAATTCAAAGATTTTAAACAAAACTAAGGAAAAATATTTTTTAATCCATCTATAAAACATATTTCTTGTTTATAAATTTTACTATTTCTATATTTCTAAATTACCAAAACCAAATTTGCTTCGAGACATTTGTATGCCCAAAGCATTAATATGGTAAATGAGCAATTCTCTGAGATTTCGGTCATTCGATTTTTTTTTGTATTTTTTAATCCGGCTGAAATTTTTTTGGTGCCTTCGGTATGCCCAAAGAAGCCATTTTGCATCATTACTTTGTCCATATAATTTTCCATACAAAACTTGGCAGCTGCAGCATGTCCATACAAAAATGATTTATGAAAATTCGAAAATCTGTATCTTTGGAAGGAATTTTTTGATCGATTTCGTGTCTTCGGCAAAGTTGTAGGTATGGATAAGAACAACACTGAAAAAATATGGTAGCCGGTAAATTTTTTTTAGTGATTTTCTATTTCACTTTTTGTCATTAAAACATGACTTGCAAAAAACACTATTTTTATTTTTTTATTTTCTGATATGTTTTAGGGGACATCAAATGTTAACTCTTCAGAAATTTCCAGAATAGGCAAAAAATCTTTGAGTGAGTTAGAAATTTTTGAATCAAAACTGTTTTTTTAAATCGAAATATTGGTCACAAAAATTTGTCAACTTAATTTTTCGATATAAAATCAAATTTGCAATCAAACAAATACTTTAGTGACATTTTGATAGAGTGCACCGTTTTCAAATTATTGCAATTTTCAGGTAACATTTTTAAAAATAGTAGCAGTTATTCATTTTTTTCAAATTGGTGCCCATGTTTGCCCACTCTTGAAAAACATATTTTTGAAAAGCTGAGAAAATTCTCTATATTTTGCAAATCCCCTAAAACATATCAGAAAATAAAAAAAAAAGGTTTTTTTTTGCAAATCAAGTTTTAGTGACAAAAAGGGAAATAACAAATCACTATTTTTTTACCGTTTAACATATTTTTTCAGTGTAGGCCTTATACATACTACTTTGCCGAAGACACCAAATCGACCAAAAAGATCCTTCCAAAGATACAGATTTTCGAATTTTCACAAATCAGTTTTGCCAAATTTGTATGGAACATTATATGGACAAACTAGTGATGCAAAATGGCTTCTTAAAGCATACCACAGGCACCAAAAAAGTTTCAGCTGGATTAAATATACAAAAATTCAAATTAAAGAAAAAAAATACCGATTTCGTAGAGAATAGCTGAAATGTGTTAATTTTGGCAAAATAACGCTGCAATATCACAAAACCTGAAATCCATGTAAAAATTAAAAAAATATATAGACAATTTGTAACTTTTCTCCATACCAGCACGTTCCTGATTTTTTTTGTACAAAAAAAGATAAAAGAAAAATTCATATAAATGTTTCAAAAAATGTTTTGTTAAAAATGTTAAAATTTTATCATGTAATTGTTTTTTTTTTGAATTAATGACATTAATATAATATTTCATGAACGGTCATACGCAAACAATTTTCGAAAACCGCCGTAGGCCAGATAAAATGCCTTCGCTGCCGGATGTTAGGTAGCCCTGCCTAGGATCTGCGGAAAATTTAAAATTTTAAGAATTTAAATAATATTTAATGAATGAAAGGGCTATCTTGAAAAACAAAATTTTGCTGTTCGGGTGACATTTTGAAAACTATTTTTTTCTTCTTTATATTTGTAAGTGGTTGTATCGCAAGAACAAAAAGACAAATCTACAATGATTATGAGACGATTTTATCAAAAATCTGCACTTAAAAAAAACTAAAAAAAATAAATGAAATGGACACTTATGAAAAAAAAATTCTTTGTAAAAGCGTTATCAAAATTTCTTAAAACTGCTTTTCCATTGCAAGTTCGATTCTACTTTCAAATATGCAGTTTAAAATGGTTTGCGTGAAAATTGTATAAGTCACGGCCAAACATAAGTTTTTTTGAAAGAAATTAAATACAAATCTTGGGAATTCAAAAGTTAATTATAAAAATGTGTATTTTTTTTGTTAGAGTTAAAAATCATATTTAGCATGTCTGCGATCGATTAAAAAATATTTTGATTTTTAGTAAATTTCCGTTGTACATTACTGCAAAAAGTTTTTTTCTGCGAAAAAAATCGTCAGTACTTAGATATTTTTAAAACTAATGATTGCAAACAACTGGGCAGATGTAAAATGCATTTCAAAACACTATTTCAAAAAAATATTTGCAACGGCCTTAAAAATATGAAAATCTTAGCCGATAGTTCATTCACAAGATAATTTTTTTTTTCTTGACTATTTACAAACCACTTGAAAACGTTGCAAATGTCATGTAAGTTATATTATATGTAATATGAAGGTTTATAAAATGATAAAACAATTATGTGAATAAGACTGTGGAAATATTTTTCTATGTAATACACATAAATTCAATGTTAATGTTGCCTTTTCTTCAAAATAGGGTTCCTAACAAATTATGGTAAACCATTTTTTATAATAAAAAAAATCAGAGTTGTCTTGAAAATAGGAGTGCAATCAACTCAACATTAAAATGCATTTCCCTGAGTTTATAAGACACATTCTCCGGGTTAGTATGCCAGAAGGAAAATTTTAAAACTTGATTTAATGGCGAAATATATGGATTCCACTTCGGAATCCTGAATTATATCCGATTGTTAGGAAACATTTTTCCAAAGCATATCATATTTAGAAAATAGAATAAATTTCTCGTCGAAAAACATGAACGTAGAACTGCAACCGAAACGTTCAACCCTTAGCCCAATGTCTTATGACAAATTTATTTACTTTCAGAATCTGTAAAAATATTGAGGATGTTTTCTTTGAAACTTCCGAGTTACAGCAAAAAATTGAAAAAGAAACGTCATTCTGTCACGGCACAATGTATCATAACCATCATAACGGACGTATGCTATGTCCATGAAAAAACATATTTTCAAAAAATCATTTATATTTTGTAGTTTATGTACAGTAGCACAACTGTGGAAATATAGTTTCGTAAAATGAGGCATGAAATTTGAAATTATTTTTTTGTTGGTCTTGATAAAACCTTAATTCAATTTTAGTAGAAAAAAATATTTTAAAAGAAAACTATTTGTTTTGTAAATTCTATAACCCCTAGCTAGAATAAAAATATTTTGGCTTCCCAAGACACCAACCACCTGGAATTTTTTTTAACAAGTCTACGGATTCGACTTCCACCAGACCTGGCATCCCTGGTGTGAAGAGTTAGAAATTTCTTAGCCTGCTGTGTATGAGCATTTTGAAAAACAAGTTTTTACTGAAAATACTCCATGACAACTCTGAACAAAGTTGTAGAACATGTCAATGCACAAAAATGCTTACTTTTAGCTCTTATCAATTAAGTTCTTCAAAACAGCCCTTCGAACCAGCTGTGCTGTGGAAGTAATAGTACAGATTTTTTACATCTGAAGGTTGGCAGCCCTAACCTTTCTTGATCAGTAGGGTGGTCCAAATCTGGGCTTACTCGGTGCTAATAACTTCATGGGGGAAATCATAAAAATATGGTGATGGGGAGCGGTCGTGGCTAAATTGTTACGATGTTCGCTTTATAAGCGAATGGTCCTGGGTTCGATGCTACCAAAAAAAAGGTCCTGGACTCATTAAAATTTGGAATTAATAAAAAATATGGCTCATGGATGGACAAGAATACAAATTGAAAATAAGATGGATTTCAGAACTAAACAAGATTGCAGGCGCATTTGAAATTTAATCTGAATAACCTCAGTTAAAAATAGCCTGGGGGACTTCAATAAGGATGAGAAGAATTTAAAGTATTTACATTGTATTGATTGAACTTTATTGCAACTTCTTTTTTCCTTCTGTAAACAAATTACCGCTCAACTTTCGCAACCTTGGACACGCCGCGTGCTATTTTTCACAAGGTATAATTAAAATAATGGATCGTTTGGCTTAAACTAGGAAATTATTTCACCGAAAAAAAAATCGACATTATTTTTTTATAATGGAACGTTTGGTCCTGTCGATCCAAGGCCCATCTACACAAGTGTGTAGGTATCTATTGTTTTATTCGTGTGGTAAATTATCTGAAACCCATTGCACATGTTTGTTCGGAGCATGATTTTTTTTGTGGAATCAGCATTTAAAATGCACTGGGGTAATTTCAATTCTTATGCTGTAAATCTGAAAAAAGACTAGGCTTAAAGTGTAGCAAGTTATAAATTTTTCATTCCCACTAGACGTCCTCGGTAAACGGTACACGTGGACGAATTTTTGGGGGATACTTCATTCAACAAGTTCGCTCAACCGATTTCGGACGCTTTTTGGTGAGTTGTGATATCCGTCGACAGTGTCAAGACGATGGCGTTTCGCGAGCAGCAGTACCTCGACCGAAACTTTGACTATATCTGTCGAATGCTCGATCTGCTCGGGCAAAACGTTCTCGAACCCAACTATCGTCCCAACTGGCGAACCGCGTACATCACTTCGATCGTGGTGATCGTCATGAGTGAGTTGGTGTATCTGCTGTGGACGGAACGATCGGATCTGTTTGCGTTTCTGCAGGTTCTACCGACGCTTCTATTTTCATGCATAGGCGTACAGAACGTTCTTGTTTGCGCCTTACGGTCTGAAAAGGTTCTTGCCCTGCGGACCAAACTGACCGAGATTCTGAAAATCATGGCTGAAACGGAAGGGAACGGTCCGATCCTCTGTAAAGGTCTGCAGCTATCTCGATTGTTGCAAAAGTGTTTGATGGTTCTTTATGCGTTAGCGGCAGTCGCCGGTATAATTGTGCCACTCATTATATGGGCAGCGTGGGGCAAAAAGATTCTCTTGTTTACGCCTTTTGTCCCAAAGGCTGACCCAAGTACTGCCGTGGGATTCGTAGAAACCTTAGTGTTCCAGGGCTACATACTGTTGGGAGCTGGTACAATGTACACGGCCCACGAATGTATGTTTATTGCATTCATCATGCCTTACGCAGCATACGTAAACGCATTCTGCAACGAGATCAAAGAGCTGAACTCGATGTTGGTGGCCCTTCCGGAAAGTGACGATTCCAAGATCCAAAACCAACTACATCGGATCGAAAAGCTGCACCAACTGCTGATCGAGTACGTATCCATGCTGCAAGATCTGTACAACTCCTATATGCTAAGCAAAGTAGCTTTAATTTATCTGGGAGTAATCAGTGCGATCCTCGTGATATTGACATTTGCCGATCCAATGTCCTGCATTTTTCTGGCACTTTTATTCGAAAAACTAACCAAGAGCTGTCTGATGGGAACGATCATCACGGTAAAGGTAGGCCTGTTTCCCTGGATCTTGACCTCTAACCTCAACATCAATGTGTATTGCGTCTTGTTCCAGAACGAACAAATCATGGACCACGTCTACGACATCAACTGGTTCCGGCTGTCCGCGGATCAAGCAAAGCAGGTCGGCTTTATGCTGCACATGTCGCAGAATCCCACCAGCATCACCATCGGCAACTTGGCACCGCTCAACGTCGAAAGCTACATGAGTTTGGTCAAGTCGATCTATTCGTACGTGATGGTTTTGATTACCTTTTTGGAGTAAATCCGGTTTTGGTAAAAATAAGTAACTGTGCAAATTTTGAACCAAATCGCTTTTTATCGTTGAAGTTTGTATGGGAAAACAGCAACAATATACATGGGTCATCATTAGGCTTAGTGAATTTTCACGCTCGAAAATTGCAAATTTCACGGGGACCTCAATTTTAGAACACCAAATTTCACGCAAATTTCGCGGAACGTGAAAATTGTTAAAAGAACTCTGAAAATCTTATGTTTAAATCACAGAAACTACTTTTTATGCTTCATTATTTATTATTCTTCAATAAACTAAAAAAAATTCTTGAAATCTGAACGTGACAAAAAAAAATCTTGTGATTTATGGTTAATGGTTTGGCTCTAAATATATTTTGAAACAAAGTGTAGGGCATGCGTTTTCTCATTTATTGAACTGCTTTTTTAATATCCGACTAACAAAGCTAAAAAGTTTTCGCTGATTTGCTTCTGTTTTATCATTTTTCATTTTTATTAATTTCATATCAAAGCAAGATTTAACAATCTTTTCCAGCCAAAATGATTGAAATAACATGAATTTTCTGCGACATTTTGCACATTAAAAATATTTTTTAACGTTTTCTTCTCTCTTTTCAAAATGAAAATTATAAATCAAAAGGAAAAAAAATAATATGATTTGTGACGAAATCGAAACTTGTATTCAATATAAGAACAGAAAAAATAGTGTTTATAACTTTTAAAAGAATCATCCACCCTGATAATCAAATATCGTTAATATTAAACAGGACTCTGAAAAAATCTGAAATGTTTTTAAAAGGTGACAAAAAATACTCTTCATATAATTTGAAATATACAAAGCATGATTCTTTTCATTTCTTTTAAGACTTTAAATAAAATATCCGTTAAATTACATTTAGTACTTACATTAAGTAAGTTTCTAAAAAACTGAAAAATTCGAACAATTCTTCAACATTGAAAACTAATAAAATTGATTAATGGATGAAATATTTATTATGGTAACATTAAAAAAAAAATGATTTGAAAAAAAATATAAATTTCACGAATTATACTCCACGAAATCGTCAAAAATCACTTGCCCTATATTTGTAGTTAAATAAGGGTATTTACTCGCTTAATTCTACAGCAGTAAGATTATTAGTATGCCTATTTGAAGTTGATATTTAAATCAATTTGAGAAAAATCGTTACAGTTTCACACAAACATAAAATTTCACGGGATTTCACGGAAAAAGCCAAATTTCACGGATTTCACGCTGTCCGCGAAATCGTGAAATTTCACCAACCCTAGTCATCATTCCAGGTCAACTGAGTACACTTTTGGACTCGACCTTCACCGATTTGGACCAAACTTGGAGGGAACGTTCATCTATCGATAGTTATCATAAATCCCAAGTTGGGAGCTGATTGGACCATCCGTTTATTTTTGGCTCCAGCCTCTTTTTTAAGATTTTCTATTTTTTTAAATTTTAATCATAACTTTGCAACTATTTGAGCAAAAGACTTTCTACAGGTTGCATTTTAAAGAAAATTGTCCAAGGAATTCGATAAAAATTAAACTTGAATCCTTAAATGCCCCCTTACATTATATTTTACGTTTGCGCAAAATCGAACTTTTTTCAGTAAAATCGCTGTTACTCGACTATAGTTCATTTTACTTTGAGGTTTACATTGATTATTATGTAAAATTTTCCGGGGAACACAATGGTAATAAAATTAAAAAAAAAATAAAATATAAGGAATTGGCCAAGAGTGAATTTTTAAACATAAAACGTTAAAATATAATATTGGGGGGCATTTAAGGGTTTAAATTTTATTTTTATCGAATTTCTTGGACAATTTTCTATAAAATGCAACCTGTAGAAAGTCTTTTGCTCAAATAGTTGCAAAGTTCTGATTATTTTTTAGAAAATCTTCAAAAAAGAGGGCGGTGCCAAAAATAGAGGGATGGTCCAATCAGCTCCTAACTTGGGATTTCTGATAACTATCGATAGATGGACGTTCCCTCCAAGTTTGGTCCAAATCGGTGAAGGTCGAGTCCAAAAGTGTACTCAGTTTACCTGGAATGACCCATTAGGGTGGAATCTAGTTATATGAGAAAATTGAAAATGATGAAAATCAAAACAGCAACACATTTTTTGTATCCCTTTTAGGGTCCCAAACAACCTCCCAAAATTTGAGAGCGATTGGTTAACCCCACGATTGGCGCAAAGCGAATTAAATTTGTATGGAAATTACTATGGGGAATCTTGCATTTTCACATTTTTTTAATTTACAAAATTCATGTTTAGTTATTTTATGAAACTAAATGTATAGCCCTGGATGTCCTGAACAACTCTCCCGAAGGCAGTATGGTGCTGAAGTGCGTAAAAAAAAGATACAGAGTTTTCAAAAGTTGTGTATTGAAACTATCAGTGAAACTAACATTTTCTGCCAACATTGCCAAAGGAACCATGAAAAACAAAACAAACATAATTGTTCTTATATTATGATGAACCTTACGTAGAATCGTTATGAAACAATGTTCAGAATACGTTATTTAGTTAAATTACACCACAATTCCTCAAATATATTCTAGTTAGCGAAAGTTTCCGCTTGACTTGGCAGTGTTGGCAAAAAGTATAATTTTTACCGAGTATTTCGAAATGTCTCTCTTAAACTTTCGTTAAAAGCAATTTAGCACCATACTACCTTTGGGAGAGTTGTTCAGGACATCCAGGGCTATACTTTTACGGTGTTAGTTTCATAAAATAATTAAACATGAATTTTGTAAATTAAAAAATGTGAAAATGCAAGATTCCCCATATTAATTTCCATACAAATTTTATTCGCTTTGCGCCAATCGTGGGCTTAACCAATCGCTCCCAAATTTTGGGAGGTTGTTTGGGATCCTAAAAGGGACCCAAAAAATGTGTTGCTGAAAAAATCAATTTTCGATTCCACCCTAATGACCCATATCTTTTCCTCTCATTCTAAAGAAGCAAAATTACCTACTCATCAATACAAAAATTAATGTTGTATGGAACTCGTTGTAAAACTCGATATATTCAGAACTCATCATGTTTGTCCAACTTAGAAAAGCCTCGTTCTCTACTAATCGTTCTAGAAAATCTTTGCAACGAGTTGATTACAAAATATTATGTATTTCGGAGATTTTTTTTGAATGTTAAACTTTTCAATACATAATCTTGCTGTAAATAACTTTTCAAAACTGTTATTTTTGGTGATCACCATTCCGTCACTATA
This sequence comes from Culex quinquefasciatus, assembly GCF_015732765.1. NCBI lineage: Eukaryota > Metazoa > Arthropoda > Insecta > Diptera > Culicidae > Culex > Culex quinquefasciatus. The sequence goes on along the minus strand of NC_051861.1, from coordinate 24,517,147 downwards.
GAATGATAAGAAAAGTATGTGTTTTCAATACTAGTTGCAAAAATACATGTTAACACAGCCTTTACGCTTTAAAAAATAAATTAGCAAATTCCTCAATTTTATATCGTTAACCCTTTTTAACTGCAAATTATCATTAGGCATACAATGTTTTTTAATGTTTAAAAGGATCTAGTTTTACAGCAAGTAGTAAAATAGTTGATCAAATTTTATACTCATTAAAAATACGAACACATTTGATAGCAATTGTTTAGTAAGTAGAACAATTATATAAAATAGAATAATGAAGTTTGTTAAAATTTTCGATGGTGATAGAATTTTTATTAGTCATGACAACTTCAAAAATAAAGCTAGAAATTTACCTGTTCGTTGTTTTACTATGATACATTGTTTCAATACGTTAAACACTTTATTAAAAATTCAGCAATTTTAGAAGGAATGCTACAAGTTGTACACCATTTCAACTGTTTACTTTTTTTTTTTTTTAATCAATCTGAATAAAACAACCAAATTTGTCGCATCGTTAATTTTTTTATTTAGTTTTAATAATCCTTGACTAAAAAAGGGTTAATTTAGGTATCTTTATTGCCGAAATTATATTATAAATTGTTTTTTTTTTCGAAAGCCATCGAATCCTCATAATCTGACAAGGGTTTTGCTGCATAAATGCCTTCAAAAAGATTAGGCAACTTTATTTTTCCACGTGCCCGGCCAAAAAGAGCAATTTTCATATTGGAGCAGTTCTCTACGAAATCGGTTTTTTTCTTAAATTTTAATTTTTGTAATTTTTAATTCGACTGAAACTTTTTTGGTGCCTTCGGTATGCCCAAAGAAGCCATTTTGCATCATTAGTTTGTTCATATAATTTTCCATACAAATTTGGCAGTTGGCCATACAAAAATGATGTATAAAAATTCAAAAATCTGTATCTTTTGAAGTAATTTTTGATCGATTTGGTGTCTTCGGCAAAGTTGTAGGTATGGATATGGACTATACTGAAAAAAAAATGATACATGGTAAAATTTATTTTGGCGATTTTTTATTTAATTTTTTGTCACTAAAACTTGATTTGCAAAAAAACACTATTTTTATTTTTTTTATTTTTTGATATGTTTTAGAGAACATCAAATGCCAACTTTTCAGAAATTTCCAGGTTGTGCAAAAAATCCTTGAGCGAGTTAGGAATTTTTGAATCAATTCTGATTTTTTCGAAAAATTGAAAAATTGGTCGCAAACATTTTTTGACTTCATTTTTCGATGTAAAATGAAATTTGCAATCAAAAAGTACTTTAGTGAAATTTTGATAAAGTGCACCGTTTTCAAGTTAAATCCATTTTTAGGTGACTTTTTTGAAAAAAGTCGAAGTATTTAATTTTTTAAAATTAGTGCACATGTTTGCTCACTTTTGAAAAAAAAGCTGAGAAAATTCTCAATATTTTGCACTTTTGTACTTTGTTGATACGACCCTTAGTTGCTGAAATATTGCCATGCAAAGGTTTAAAAACAGGAAAATTGATGTTTTCTAAGTCCCACCCAAACAACACACCATTTTCTAATGTCGATATCTCAGCAACTAATGGTCCGATTTTCAATGTTAAACTATGAAACATTCGTGAAATTTTACGATCTTTTCGAAAAAAATATTTAAAAAAATTTTAAACCAAGACTAATATTTTAAAAGGGTGATATATTGGATGTTTGGCCCTTTTGAAATGTTAGTCTTGGTTTAAAAAAAATTGAAAATTATTTTTTCGAAAAGATCGGAAAATTTCACGAATGTTTCATATTTTAAGGTTGAAAATCGGACCATTTGTTGCTGAGATATCGACATTAGAAAATGGTGTGTTGTTTGGGTGGGACTTAGAAAACATCAATTTTCCTGTTTTTAAACCTTTGCATGGCAATATTTCAGCAACTAAGGGTCGTATCAACAAAGTACAAAAGTGCAAAATATTGAGAATTTTCTCAGCTTTTTTCTTTTTCAAAAGTGAGCAAACATGTGCACTAATTTTAAAAAATTAAATACTTCGACTTTTTTCAAAAAAGTCACCTAAAAATGGATTTAACTTGAAAACGGTGCACTTTATCAAAATTTCACTAAAGTACTTTTTGATTGTAAATTTGATTTTACATCGAAAAATGAAGTTGAAAAATTTTGGCGACCAATTTTTCGATTTTTTGGAAAAATCAGTATTGATTCAAAAATTCATAACTCGCTCAAAGATTTTTTGCACAACCTGGAAATTTTTGAAAAGTTGGCATTTGATGTCCTCTAAAACATATAAAAAAAAATAGTGTTCTTTTGCAAATCAAGTTTTAGTGACAAAAAGTTAAATAAAAAATCACCAATTTTTTTTTACCGTGTATCATTTGTTTCAGTGTAGTCCATATCCATACCTACAACTTTGCCGAAGACACCAAATCGATCAAAAAATTCCTTCAAAAGATACAGATTTTTGAATTTTCATAAATCATTTTTGTATGGCCAGCTGCCAAATTTGTATGGAAAATTATATGGACAAATTAATGATGCAAAATGGCTTCTTTGGGCATATCGAAGGCACCAAAAAAGTTTCAGTCGGATTAAAAAATACAAAAAAAAAATCGAATCACCGAAATCGGAGAGATCTGCTCATTGTCATTATTAAACTATACAAGCAAGCTCTGTGTATCGACGTTGTCATCATCATTTTTCATAGCAATTGTTTCTTGGCATGCTCAAGACCCGGCCCAAGAGGTGGCATCCATTTTACTTCCATCAAACGCAGCAGAAAAGCGCATGAATAAACTTTCTCGACGAAAACGGTGTATGAACAATGGATGACGATGACATTATCGTTTTCGGCTCAACCTTGATGCTAATCGCTTAATTTTTATTTTTTAATTTAACTGATATTTTTTTTTCAAAGTCAGTTATTTATATTCCAAATTAATGCGTTTTGAATTCCAATCAACATTTAAGCATAATACGTTTTTAGTACTTCGCGTGAATATATAATAACGTAACGTCGATTGCACTCTCATTCTAGCGTTTGAGGTGATAAAAGAGCATTTTCCACCCCCTTTCGAAGGCGATGACGAAGGGTACCGATGCTGAAAATTGCCCACGATTCTTCTGGATGACAAACGACCCTATTTTCATAAATCACAATGTTCTCTCACCTCTGGTGATTATGATAGTGTTCTATTTTTTTTGCAAGTGAATCCCACTTGTTATAAGGCCTACAAATACTATTACGAGTAGGCAGGAACTTTTTCGGAGCTTTGAAATTTTCAGGTAATGGATGCGCCAAAGTTGCAAGGTTGTCACAACGAGGTTCATTTGCTGCTTTTTGGATTGTTTGTAAAACGATTTACAGTGCAGTGTTCATATGTTGAGACAGGTTGTATAGTTGAGAAGTTTAAAAATACCATTAGCTCAAAATGATGTTAAACTATTAAAATAAAAGAAGGTTCTATTCAACCTTGATGTGTCCTAATATGTTGATTTAGTCCTTTGAAACAACGAGTTTGAAAAAAAAAAATCCAAACGAGAAGCATAAAATTTAGAGACAAACTCTGAGCTTCCTCCCGAAAACAAAAACCAAACAAATATGAGTTGTTTATTTTGTGCAGGATATTTCTACCTTTTTGCCTCATTTATGCCCAGATGTGCCACGACCGGTGCCGGGATTGTTTTGCAAGTGAGTTTTCCATCTGTGGCCGAGGGAAAAGTTTTCGAGTTATGAACCTCCTCATTGAGCACAATTAAGTGAAGTGGGTGTGTGAGAGCGAAATATATTTGGTTTGTTAGTTATGGGACCTTCTTTACACTGCCGTAATCTGATGTTTAAATTGAAGCTTGTTCGTATTTGTTTGAAAACATCTGCTTTGTTTTATTTATGTTGAAAGTTAATCTTTATGTTTAATTTATTCAATCTTGGTGAAAATTAGCAAACATATCTACCGTTTTCATATGGTTCTATGGTGTAATGGTTAGCACTTTGGACTCTGAATCCAACGATCCGAGTTCAAATCTCGGTAGAACCTAATGGGAATAATTTTTGAAGTGTGGTTAAATTTTCGCGAAAATCTAAATTGCTCTCACCGGATTTACATAATTTTTTGCACTGTCTTCTGGAAATACTAAATTTACGGTTTTATCCCTTATCCCCGAATCCCACTTTCCCGAATCCCATATCCCCGAAAATCATTTCCCCGAAAATTCCACATCCCCGAAAATCATTTCCCCGAAAGTGCCACTTCCCCGAAAATCATTTTCCCGAAAATTCCACATCCCCGAAAATCATTTTCCCGAAAATTCCATATCCCCGAATGTCATTTACCTGAATGGCTATTTTACCGAACTGCCGTTTTCCCGAATTTACATATACCCGAATGGTTACTTCACCAAAATATCAATTTTTCCGAATGATGACCTACATATAAACTAAATTGTTATTAAGGGATTTTATTTTATAAAAGTATGACGTTAATATTAAATTCTCCTACGTGTTTTGTAAGATTAAAAAAAAAACAAATTACCGTAGAAAGCCATTAATAAACCACGCGGACACTTCAAGAGTGCGGGGTATTGAGATCATCCACGCTCCATAAAAAAAGATTTTTTTTTGTAGCGGCCATTTTCAGCAAAGGACAATTTTCCAAAGCGGTATCTACGTGGTAAGGATAGTACAGCAACGATAGCTTCATGCGACGACTCGATGTCTTTATCAATTTTGGCTAGATGAAGGCTTTTAACAATTATTTTTTATTTTTTTACGTCCAATTCGAGTTCTGCTACCAACACTTTTAATCAAATCTAAATAGTTAATTATTGAATTACAAAAAGCATTTTTTGAATATTTCATCACCGCCATTTTAGATTTTAAATAACTAAATCACTTTAAAGTAGTTTAGGGGCTATACTTAAGCTCGACAGCTGATTTTGGTTGCCACGGTCCCGAGTAACAATTACAAATTTTTGCGGTAGTCGGGCCTGAACGTGTGTCAAACACGTTCTGACCTGAAATCCCTTTGGCCAGTTGTCGCACTTACATCAATTTGAATATTCAAAATTCAAGTGAAGCTCGGAATTTTTGGAACGTTCAATAGAGTAATCAACGTTCGTTTGTATTGCGTGTACGTACACAAAAATTAAGTGAGGTTAAATTTTGTCTGCCATCAAAATCAAATGGTGCACTAGTGTGCGTACGCGAAACGTCATCAAGCTCTGTTGTGGACATGATACTTTATTGATCGCTACTTTCCCGAACCCGGTCAGGCGGGTATGGCCGTTGTCCAGAACCGCGCGCGGTTCTGGGCAACGGCCATACCCGCCTGACCGGGTTCGGGGAAGTGGCGTTCGGGGAAATGGCCGTTCGGGATTATGGTCATTCGGGAAAATGATTTTCAGGGATGTGGAAAATTAGGGGAAGTGGCCATTCGGGAAAATGGTTTTTAGGGGAAGTCGCCATTCGGGGATGTAGCCGTTCGGGGAAATGGATCGTTCGGGGAAATGATTTTCGGGTAAATGGCATTTCGGGAAAGTGTCTTTTCGGAGATGTGGCATTCGGGGAAATGTCTCTTCGGGAATGTGGGTTTCGGGGAAATGTCATAGATTCAAATTTACGCATACATTTTCACTACTCATCGAAATCTGCGTTGTAGTCTTGAAGGCAGACTTACAGGAACAATCTGTTTTTGCTTTTTATTATTTGTTATTTTTATGTAACTTTGCTTTCAGTTCAACCATCCAATGACCATCGATTGTATCTGCCCTGCTAAAATCGTGGTATAATAGTAAACAAAAAAAAGTATCCTGCGTCGGCCGGGAATCGAACCCGGATCAACTGCTTGGAAGGCAACTATGCTGACCATTACACCACCGACGCTGTTGATGAAACGAGTGCTCTTTAGTCACAAAGTCACAATAACCAGCTCATGTTAGTACTATGGAGTGTAATTAATAAACCTTCTGTTTGAGGTTGAGGCCAAGTTAAGTCCTTGCCAGCTGTCTCCGCTTTAAAAGGGGCAAAACTTTTCGAATGAAATTAATATGGTGTGGAAAATTGATATGGGTAACTAAACGCTTTTAACTGCAAACTTTTCCTGGAAAGTTATTTCATGCTAGGTGAAATTAGGTATGTCAGAGCAGTCCATGTGTGTGTGTGTGTGTGTGCTTGTGTTTTTATCAGTTATTAGCTCGCCTGAATCTATGCGCAATACAATTACAACTATACACACACACAAAAGTGAGTTTAAATTAACTCCTCAAGCTAGGGTTCATCGCAGAGAACAGCACATCAAACAGCTCCGGGCGAGGAAAAGTCCCCACAACCTGTGGATGAATTCCAGCAAACGGGAACCGTGTGCGCGTGAAAACTTTTTCTACATACACACATACACGCACGGGGTAGGACTTGGTCAAAACACCGCAGGGCGTCGTGTGCGGAAAAGTGAGCGATTTTCCGGAGAAAACTGCGAACGGAAAAGTTTCATAATTAAATTAAAACGAATTCAATTTGATCTAGTTTTCAATGTTTGCATTGTGGCGGGAACGAGTGGTGGTTATGGGTGGTGTATTGTTGAAGAAGTGTGTGAGTGATCCTATTGAGGATTAATTTTGTTGTTATTTAGGTGGTATATTTCCCTTTTTTTAATTGCTTTAACAAAATACCTGGGATCCCAATATTATAACCAAACTTAGAAATAAGGAATTAACAACAACAACACTAAATTTGTACAATTTCTATTTAATTTTTTTAGATTTCATTGAAAAAAGATATTCTGTGTAATGAGTTTTAAACCGCCCTCTCCTTTCTGGACAATTGTCCACTAGGACGGCTCGAGATGGTCGATTCTTCAGAACATGTTTTTTCGGCTGCTTTTAGGCCCCTAAGCAACTCCCCAAAATTTGGGAGCGATTGGTTGCGTCCACACTTTGCGCATTGCATTTCAATTTTGTATGGGAACTAGTAAGGAAAAACCCTCTTTTTACATTTTGTTTTTTTGTTTTCCACTAAATTTGTCAAACCAACACAATAGCGTAAAAATTGCGAAAATTCTCATTCCCGAAAAAAGTATTGTGCTATTTTGCTCCTGTCAAAAGATACAGCGTGCTCAAAACTGGTCTAAAACGTGATTTCCGAGCAAAACACACGTTTTAGACCAGTTTTGAGAACGCTGTATCTTTTGATAGGAGAAAGATAGCACAATACTTTCTTCGGGGAAGTTTTAGAGAATTTTCTCAATTTTTACGCTATTGTGTTGGTTTGACAAATTTATTGGAAATGAATGATAAAAATCAAAATGTTAAAAAGAGGGTTTTTTCATACTAAATCCCATACAAAGTTGAAATGCAATGCGCAAAGTGTGGACGCAACCAATCGCTCCCAAATTTTAGGGGGTTATTTTGAGAAATAAAATTTGAATTGATGTTTTTTTAATTTTCCATATAACGACGAGCCAGTCTATTGTCCACATTCCAACGTAGAGTTCATCGAATTTCTCTCGCCTCGACTCTGGCCAAAGTTAAGGGGAACAAAAAAATAACAAATTCTAAAATTTTAATTTTACGCTACGATATTTCGTCGCTTGTGTGCTATTTTGTGACACGTTTGCTGTAAAAAGATGGGACTTGTCACAAGATAGCACACAAGCGACGTCTTGAAAAAAATGGAGAGATTGTGTTTTGAACTGTTTAAAAATATATATTTAGGATTAGGTCGACATTATTTTAAAATTAAAATATACTTTTTTTATCTGATGTTTAGGATTAGGTCGACATTATTTTAAAATTAAAATATACTTTTTTTTATCTGATGTTTACCCTAAAACAGCTATTTAATATTTTTCTAAATTCTGGAGCGCTTTTTTCAATATGCAAGAATGCAGACTAACATTTCAAAAAAGCTTTATACAGCCATTCCACGTCAAACAGGACGTCTCGAAATCTAAAGTGCTCCGATTTGGCTCAAATTTGGAGTGGGGGTTCTTTGGCCCAAATAATTAGACCCGTATTTTTTTGTTTGGCGATTAGGGTGGTCCTATCCGAAATAGGGTGGTCAATAAAATTGCGTTTTTCGTCGATTTTAGCAAAAACCACATTTTTCAAAAAATCATATCTCCGGAACGGCTGAACCAATTTTGGAGCGCCACAATTCAAAAGAAAGGTTTTTAGTTGGGCTTTTAGGGAAAAATATGTTGAAAAAAAAACTAGCTCAATATATGAAAAGGTCCTATGATAATTTCATTTGCCGATTTGAAGATCTCGGGACCAAAGAGCCCATGTCTGAAAATATTTTTTCCTAATTCCTTGTAATATTTTACACAACATATAAAAAAATTGCGAATATCCATTAACACTTTTCGAAGATATGATTTTTTAACATTAAAACTGGGTTTTTCGACGCGCCGCCGCAAAAACGGCAAAATGACGAAAACGGGTAAAAATCAACTTTTTTTCACTAAAACTGCGATAACTTGAAAATTTCAGCAATAACCTATGCATGTCTGGGTACCAAAAGTTGCGTCTTTCAATTACAAAAATTTTGGTACCCAGACATGTATAGGTCATCGCTGAAATTTTCATGTTATCGCAGTTTTAGTGAAAAAAGTTGATTTTTACCCGTTTTCGTCATTTTGCCGTTTTCGCGCGCGGTGCTTCGAAAAACCCAGTTTTAATGTTAAAAAAAATCATATCTTCGAAACGTGTTAATGGATATTCGCAATTTTTTATATGTTGTGTAAAATATTACAAGGAATTATTTATTAAAAAATATTTTCAGACATGGGCTCTTTGGTCCCGAGACCTTCAAATCGGCAAATGAAATTATCATAGGACCTTTTCAAATATTGAGGTAGTTTTTTTGAACCTCAACATATTTTTCCCTAAAAGCCCAACTAAAAACCTTTCTTTTGAATTGTGGCGCTCCAAAATTGGTTCAGCCGTTCCGGAGATATGATTTTTTGAAAAATGTGGTTTTTGCTAAAATCGACGAAAAACGCAATTTTATTGACCACCCTATTTCGGATAGGACCACCCTAACCGCCAAACAAAAAAATACGGGTCTAATTATTTGGGCCAAAAAACCCCCACTCCAAATTTGAACCAAATCGGAGCACTTTAGATTTCGAGACTTCCTGTTTGACGTGGAATGACTGTATATTGAATATTTGGCCCTAATGAACGGTTAGTCTTGATAGAAAAATGTTCAATTTTTTTCCTAAACATCACATAACTTCTCAAATGGTTTATTAGGACCATTAACTAAAGAGGTATTGGCATTACAAAATGGAGGGCTGAAATTGACACACATAAGCATCCTTAAACACGTTTCTTTTTTGTTAAAATCAATCTTGAGTACCTAAGGGAAATTCTTGTATGTTTGGCAGGTTAAGCACTCGATCCTAACTCCATCTTATTTGCTGATTTTAACTAGGGACCATCCATAAACCACGTGGACACTTTAGGGGGGGGGGGGTATGGCGATTGTCCACGATCCATCCAAAAAAGTTTTTTTTTGTATGGACAATTGTCCACGAAGAGGGGGGGGGGGGGGTAACAGATTCACAAAAAAGTGTCCACGTGGTTTATGGATGGTCCCCTATTTAAACAGCTAATTTTGCCAAACTTTTGATAGACACTTGCTTGCTCACTTCTTATTGAGCTATTTATCGCTCGATTTCCGTTGAAAACGCTTTTAATGAGCTGTAATTGAATGTCAAAGTGCTGATATGGCAACATGAGAGGCACGCTAGAATTAGAGGCTGATCCCCTTTATCTCGGACGCTGCATTTATTTACTGATTTTTGCTTCATTTTTTTGTCACAAACCCCAAACCCACCTACCACACTCCCTCCCCCTATCCATGGACGTAATTTTTTAACGAACCCTTAGGGTGAAAAGAAAAAAAAAATACAAAATGTTAAGAGATACCCCCTGATTTGATTCTTGCTTTTTTTTGCTAAATCGGTTAAGGTATAAGGGTCGCTTTTTATCGTTGAAGTTTTCATGGGAAAAAAACCCAGAAATGTATGGTGAAAAGCAAAACATTTCAAAAATCCACCAAATGTGTCGGATCATTGTCAAGTGTGAGAATCTGGAGCAAAATTTTATGACAAAAAACTTTGTCGAAGACCGCAAAACGATCCGAGTTAAACTGACGAGTTATTACCAATTTAATGAAGACGTTTTTGTATGAAAAGATGTTTTTTTCACCAACTTTATATTAAAAACTGATTCATATTCGGATGCTCTAGAATGTACTCTACAACTTTCCCCAAGAGAGTATGGTGCTAACTTGTTCCTCTTAAAAGATACAGCGTGTTCAAAACTCGTCTAAAACGTGTGTTTTGCTCGAAAATCGCATTTTAGACGAGTTTTGAGGACGCTGTATCTTCTTTCAGGAGCAAGTTAGCACCATACTCTCTTCGGGAAAGTTGTAGAGCACCTTCCAGGGCATCCGATTATGAACCCGGTTTTAATATAGCGTGAAACAGAGATTTTTAAACAACAAAATAAAAAAAAAGATTTTTCCTATGTAAATTTATATGGAAAATTGAATCGCTTTGCGCAAAGTAAGGCTGAACCAATCGATCTCAAACTTTGGGAAGTTGTTTAGGACCTCAAAAGAAATTGAAAAATTGTTTTGCTGAGAAACATCCTGATAATGCATTATTCCTTTTCATTGATACATTGAAACCTGGCTCGTAATTTCAATTATTTTGTTAAATTAGACATTATTAGAGGTATCAAGTGCTTTTTTGCTGAATTGTGCGAGAATTTATTTATCAAGATTACTCTAATGTTACCTTCTACCTTGACACCTTTCCAGGTGGTTTGTCGCTAAAGGTCGCGCTCCAGAGATGAAAGTGAATATTAAATACACCGCCTCATAAAATCCCAATGAATAAAAAGCCATCTCCTGAAGCTGAGGGACGTGACGCGAGTGACGCAATCAAAAGTACCTCTCGCAAGTAGCACTTATTTACATAATGTTAATGCTGTGACAGCATTCGCACTTTCGGGTCCTCGCCGGGGTGCTAATTACATTGCAAACAAATCGGGGCTCTCAAGCCCTCTCCTTAAATCACCCACCCAGCATCCTCTTTTCCTCGCGCGTGTGACTTCTAGATTTTCCGGTTGGAAGGAAAAACGGAAGGATTTGTCCGATGCTGCCCGTTTTCCCTCTGGATGTGGCTAATTAATCATTCATGGGTGAGAGCTTCTTCGGTTTCTTTGAAGATTTGCCAAATGAATCTCCGGGATCAGAGCTGGGTGAGTTTATGGGGGTGGTGACTCTGATTAACTCCAATCCGTTTTCATGTGGATTTTCAGCAGTTGGGATTTATTAGTTTTCTGTATGTACACTATTTTTACAGCTTATCTTCAAATTATTTAACCAAGCCTCAATAAAGCACAACTTATTAGATCTTCAATTAACAAGTAACTCATTTTTTTGCCGAAAAAAAACACCCGCTGTCAAGTTGTTACCTTTCTGGTAAATTATTGTTATTAATCTTTCAGCGTCCCCCCCAGAAGCAGCATTTGAGTCAACATTTGGGCGGTGAATGTGAATGTTCTTTTCATTTTCGGAGTTGTTTATTTGTGGTGGTACCACCCACATGTTACCCAAACGCCCGACGAACGTAGCAAGGATGAGGCTAGGAAAAAAGTTGTTTTAATCTTTCTTGTTTTTCCCCTCCGAGTCGCAAAATTGCCCACAGCAGGAAGGATGTGAGTTTAAGGAAGCGTCGCAATATGGTGCTCATTTTGTTTTTGAGAGTCGCTTCCACAAAGTTTTCTTTAGCACTTAACAATATTTTGAAGAAATGAGCTGTTGTCATTACTTAATTGAAATTGTATTAGGCAAGCTGTACGATTAGAAAAAAGGAAAAAATCTACTTTTTTCACTGAAACTGCGATAACTCTAAACATTCAGTGATGACCTATTCTTTGCTGGGTATTAAAATTTCTGTAATTAAAGGTCAACTAATCACCATTCATTTGCGTCCAATAGAGCTAAAATCGACGCAAATACAATTTTTGAACCACCCTTACATGCTTACACTTAGTGAAACTCATTTTCATCAAATCGATTTTTGTGTGAGGAAAAATCAGAAATTTACAACTCGATTTTCAAAGTTCCAGATCCCTTCTCAAGAAAAAAAAATCCCTTCTCAAGATTCAGGATTTCAGACATTTATAAACCCATTTTGTATGTCCAGTCCCTAAAATTGTATGGCGAGTTGCAAGGAAAATTAATGATGCAAATGAAATCTTTCGACATAATGGAAAAAGTTTCATCCAATTCAAAAAATAAAAATTAAAAAAATCGTGACATTTGCCAATTTGTACAAAACTAAGTTTTACTTAATTTATTTTAAAATGTGAAATATTTATTGGATTGATAATTTAAATCACCAGAAAGGCTCACTGATTTCAGTTTGGTGTTTCATCAACATTTAGGAAATTCTTGAGAATTGCCTACATGCGCAGAAATGTGTCTCACTAAAATTTAAGAAAGTACAAAAGTGCATAATGTTTTATATAAAAAACATAAATTAATAATTCAAATAAAATAAATCAAAGAAATCAAAATTCAGGTTGTTTACTTTTTCGATCAAACTATTTTAGGTCCTCTTTTAAAAATTTAAGAAAGATGAGCAACTCTCTACGAAATCGGCCGATTTCGACCATTTTTTTTTATTTTTTTATTTGACTTAAACTTTGTGGGGGCCTTCCCTATGACCAAATAAGCTATTTTGCGTCATTGGTTCACCCATACAAGTCTCCATACAATTTTGGCTGCTGTCCATACAAAAATAGTATGTAAATATTCATACAGTTGTAACTTTTGAGTGAATTTTCTGATCAATTTGGTGTCTTCGGCAAAGTTGTAGGTATTGTTGACGACTTTTGAGAAAAAATAGGTACTCGGGAAAAAAAATTTGGAGATTTTTTTATCAACTTTTTTTTTACTAAAACTCAATTTCAGAAAATACGTATTTTTGTTTTTGAGATTTTTTTTATATGTTTTAGGGGACAAAAATCCGCAACTTTTGAGCCATAGAGAAACATGGTCAAAAAATCTGCCGCCGAGTTATGAATTTTTGAAAAAATTGTGATTTTTGGAAAAAAATCGAAGTTTTATGTCTCTCATGCTCATGCATGCTCATTTGAGTGCGGTGCCTGTGTGGACGCTCAGTCCTGTTTTTTCGTGTTATTTTTCGTCTCTTTTATGTCGCTGTTCGAGTGCATGGGGTGATTGGTCATTATAATTAAATAATGGCATCAGTAGTGCGGTGCCTGTGTGGACGCTCAGTCCTGTTTTTTTTTCGTGTTATTTTCCATCTCGTTTGTGTCGCTATTTGTGTACATGGGGCGATTGGATTTCTTCTGATTCGTGTTGTTTTCATCTCTTTTGTGTCGTTGTTTGTGTGCATGGGGTGATTGGTCTTCTTCTTCTTCTTCTTCTTCTTTTTTCTTTATTTTCAGTTCGCGCGTTCGTTGGCCAATGAGTTTATTTTTGTTCTCTTTACATAGTTTTCGATAGAAACGATCCGAATTCTTTTTTTTTTCGAGACAAGCAAGTCGTATTGCTGGATTAAGTCTGGAGGATCGCGGTCGAATTAATACTATATTTAAAATTCTAGATAGCTATCTTTCGGATTCGATTGTGAGTAGCGGGACTTCGCGGTTACTATGCAACGTATTTTTTGGAGTCTTTTTATATTTTAAATTTATAAGTCCTTCTTTTATCATTGTTGATAGGAAGGCACGCCGCCGGTTAAGTTCGTTTAAGTTATTGTTTTAATTTCATTACAATCGGTTACGTGGTGTCCTGTTTTCTTTTCGTTTATATTCGTTGATCGTAATAATTTATTCCAACTGGCAGCTTTAGTATTAACTCATCTACTATTTTTGACATTTGCTCGCGTTATCTTAATTGTAACAACAGTAAAAATATACTGATAAGTCCAGCCCATAGCACTACCGCTCGGTTGGCACGCGTTCGATTAAAACAAACTTTTCAAATAATCAATTATTTATCTTTCCGCAGCCGGCTGCCTAAGATTTAAAATTTCAACCGATAAACAAAATGCTCATGGTCACATCACTGCCACTCGTGAATCCTGACCTCATACCCATCTACTAACCCCTCAAAATTCATGTGATACTTTGTCGGAGAAGCAGTCGATTGGGCGGTCTCTATCACTCAAGTATCGGACTAACATTCCCATCCACTTCCCCGTGACCCTACCACTGGTCGTGGCCGGCGCCGGTATTGATCAGCATGATAGGGGCCTTTGAGAAGTTGCGAAGCGAGGAAAGATAGCACCCACTTATCTTCCACGGCTCGTGGATGTAACTTCTGGAGGTCCTGGTCAATAACGGAGTAGCAACTGCGGGTGGGCACCTATGCTTATGCTTATGCTTATGCTCTCATGCTCATGCATGCTCATTTTTGGAAAAAATCGAAGTTTTATGCAAAAACAAGTTTGACATTATTTTTTAATGCTAAATTGAATTTGCAATCGAAAAGTACTTGACAGATTTTTTTGATAAAGGGCTCCGTTTTCAAGATATAGCCACCGAAAGTTTGATTTTAGCGAAATATTTGCAGTTTTTCAATTTTTGAAAATAGTGACCATCAGTGACCATTTCAATTTTTTTTTAAGTTCAGAAAATTTGCTATAAATTTGTCTAAGAGACATTGAAGATTGGACCTCGGGTTGCTGAGATAGAGCCGCTTTAAGAAAAAGAAACACGAAAATTGAAGTTGTCTTAATCTCACCAAAACAACCCACCATTTTCTAATGACCATATCTCAGCAAATAATGGTCCGATTTTCAATGTTAATACATGAAAAATTCGTGAAATTTTCCGATCTTTTCGAAAAAAATTTTTTGAAATTTTTCAATTCAAGACTACCATTTTAAATGGGCGTAATATTCAATGTCTGGCCCTTTTAAAATGTTAGCCTGGATTTAAAAAAAATTCAAAATATTTTTTTCGAAGAGATCGGAAAACTTTGATCAGAAAATTCACTCAAAAGTTACAGCTGTTTGAATATTTACATACCATTTTTGTATGGACAGCCGCCAAAATTGTATGGAGACTTGTATGGATGAACCAATCACACAAAATAGTTTATTTGGTCATAGGGAAGGCCCCCACAAAGTTTGAGCCAAATCAAAAAATACAAATAAAATCCATTTCCGGTTTTGGTAGAGAATTGCTCAGATGTCAAATACATTTAAAATAAATCCATGTTATGCTTCAGAGCAAACATATTTATATTTGATAATCCATAAATATTGGTGGGAAAAATATTTAAAGGATTTAATTTTAATTTTTGATTTTTGAGTAACTTTTACGCAGCCGAGCTGAAAGGAAAATCAAAAATAAAATCGATTGCGATTGATACCAAAATGTTATTTATTTAGTTTAATTTGAATATTTTAATTTATTCAAATTAGATAAAAAAAACTCACGCCATTATACATGATTCGCTCCCTTCGCTTTCTAATTTCAAATTAATTTATGTTTAAGTAAAAAGCTTTCCCAAAAACCGTCCCAGCTCTCTCGTCATCATCATCATCATTACCATTATCCTCGTCAGAAGTTACAGTAGCAGATCTCGGGCATCATGAATTATTTTCCGTCAAATGCAAGCATAAATTTCCACATCGTGTCCTGCTCCCCTTTTATCCCCGCACCTTTCAAATAATAATGGAATACTGCGTGTTTTGTTATACGCTTTCCGAAGGATGTTATGCTTTCCCGGGAACGGCACCACCCACTCACACTCTGACGGGGAAAGGTTGTGACACCCGAGGGTCTAAATTGAATCAAATTAATTTGCCTTTCTCTTTCTGAGTGGCGAACCCTAGGGGATTGAAATGGGAATTTTGAAGCACCTTCGTGAAGCTGAAGGTATCACACGCAAACAAAAAATCTATCCTTCGAGCCGGATTTGAACCAGCGACCTATGGATTACTACTTTGGTGTGACTCACACTCAAACTCTACAGTCCACCGCTCTACCAACTGAGCTATCGAAGGTTGGCGAGGGAGCACACTGAGAGTCACACGAAAGTTTACCCCGAGCTAATCAGTGCAAGTTTGAATAGCGCGTCGTTCCGGTCCGGTAATGGCATTTTGAACCGAGCTAATCGGTTGACGTTATGGGAGCTCAGGGGTCATCCATAGATAAGGCTACACCACTTGGTCATGGAAAATGTGGACGGTGTCTTATTCGCAATGGTTATTGCACTGGTCAATTTTTTCGATTGTCAGTCACATTGACAGTCAGCGAGTGAGCGAGGCGAGTAAATGAGTGAATGCATGTGTGAGTGAGTGAGTAGGCTAGTGAGATAGTAAGTGAGTGAGTCGGTGTTTGAGTAGGTGAGTGAGTGAGTAGGTTAATGGATGAATGAGTGAGTGAGTAATGAATTTGTGAGAGAGTGAGTGAGTCAATAATGAATTAGTGAGTGAGTAAGTGAGTAATAAGTGATTAAGTTTTCATCTGAACCAAGTTCGTGCTTAAAAATCACGGAATTTCAAAATGACCCCTCCAAGAGGCAGCTTCAGTTGATGAAGACTCATTTAAATTCACAACACATTCCGCGTCGATTGTGTGGCAAGAAAGCCACTTTGTGCAGAGTGTGACTCTCTCGCTCTAAATGCAATGCCCACTTCACAAATCCTGTACAGTGAGGTCCTGGCAGCACAGAATTTCATTTAGTCACACTCAGTATGGCCTTGCTGGCCTGCAATTGTGGCACATAGCTGGCATGATTCAATTCATTAAAAGTAATTGAACAATTCCAGGCTTAAGCTGTCTCTCTATCTCTCGGTTGAGTTTGGGGTTTGATGGCAACGATTATCTACCCTGGCTCAGATTCGACCGGGTCGACCGTGTCAACATCCCAGCAGGCTGAATGTGAGGTTAGGAACTGAACTGGTTACCGATTTTCTGGAAGCTGTCATCGTTGCCAGATGATGATGGTAACATAGTATTGTTATGTTTAAATGAATTAATTCTCTTCATCGGGTCTGGACTGGAAGTGTGTGCACTGATGATTCTATTCTCTTGTTACTGGAGAACAACTTCCAAGTGCCAAATGGCCTGTGGGAAACGGGTCCTCGGGGTGTCAACTCCGACGGTTGATTTATTCTGTGCGATTTATGTCAAATGCATTGCACCTGCGTTGGAATCAGCATAATTTCAATTGATTTGTGCTACCAAAAGTCATTTACTGTCTTTTTATTTTGGTTTTGTTCCGAATTGATTTTGTGCATTAACCGTTGTTGTGACAGCTTAGTTGGTGTTTGTTTATTGATGTTGTTTTGTGCTTTGCATTCAAAATCCCTCGAATTTAATTTATTAATGAACTCTTTCGTCGAAAAAGCGAAATATCAAACTTCAGTTTGAAATATCAACATTCGATTGTGGGCTCTTTTCCAAACAACACAGGATTAAAATTTAAACTGTAAAAATATTTCCACATTGTTGCGATGCGTAAGCAGCTAAAGTGAAAACCCATTGCGATTATAAAAAATCGCTTTCAGCAACCAAAAAAAATACCTGACAGCTTCATGGTTATTTAAAAAAAAAAAGTATTGCGGCCTCCCCGCGGTCCGTGGTGTTTGTTATAATAACTTTGTCATTTAAATAATTAAAAGCCCAACATTATTCGCGTTCCCCAGACCGGCAGCCTCCACATTCCCGCCAGGGCCAGTGCTGCCAGAGCGGTTGCATCCTTTGTTTAACGGTAGCCAATGGTAAGCTGATTAAAAATAATTACCGGGCAATTCGAGCATTTTTTTTGCTGCTTCAATTTCTTGCTATTGTTGTTGTTAAAATATAAACACACTCGCTGTTACAGATTGGATCGTTCACCTAGCAAACAAATTTGTGCGCTTTCATCGTAATGGAGGCAATAATGATGAAAATGATTGTCGGCAGTGTTTGGAGGAAAATCGCATCAACAATTTACGGGAGAGACTTTTTTTTGCTGGAAAATAATTTCCCTTGTTATTTCGATGGATGCCATATGTTGAATAAATTGTGTTCGAACGATTATTTTCAAACAACTAGTACACACAAAAAGCTTGAATAATTTACACCTGCTGAAATTTGCGGTCACAATTGAGCTATAAAACTAATCCAAACAAATCACCAAGATTCGTCCCTCGTCTCCTTTGACTAAGAGAAAGCTGTCAGGTTCTGTTGAAAAGCTAATCCCCACCCGGAATATACAAGTTCTGTCCACTCTTACCCCTTTGCACCGTGGGATTTTGCATTTCAGAAACAAAATTCAAGATTGGTTTTGATGACCAAAAATATTATTTTTTTCAGTTGATGACTTTTTCGAAAACATCGAAAATATAAATTAATAAATAATGTTTCAATTCATGTTAAGATGTTAATTATAAATCGAAACGTTTGGTACGGTATGTCCTCGCATCCTTTCTCCTCTGTAGATTCTGTGAATGTGATCCGTTCTCATAATCTTCTCTGCGGTAAACGCAACGCAGTAAGGCTGGCCTTAATTTTTGCAGTATGCTTTTATCATATTCAAATTCATATTTTGATAAGGAATAGATTTTTCAATCATAAAAACATACTTTTTTCGAAAGATCGTCAAGTTTCTTAAAAACGTAATTCAACATTCCAGAAATGCAAGTAAAATTCGCTTATTCAAAGTAATTTCAAATTTTAAAGGTAATCCCGAGCAGGGGTTAATAACACGGAATACCAAATTTTGGTATTACTTGGGCAAATAACAGGGACCAAAATGTGCCCTTGGTTGCCCAGTAATAGATGGTAAAATACCATGAAATCAAACCAAAGTCTTGTATGTGGAAGGGCACAACAATACCAAACCATGTTATTCCAAGGGTAAAATAATACCTCAAAATAAAACCATTTCAATACCAAGTTGAGGTTTTCTGGATTTTGAACATTGCTTGAATACCAAAACATGGTATTGCCATGGTTTTATTTTGAGGTTTTCCGCTCCTTGGAAAATCAGATTTTGGTATTCCTGTGGTCTTCTACATACATGATTTTGGTATGATTTCATGGTATTTCACCATCTTTTACTGGGCAACCAAGAGTACATTTTGGTCGCTGGTATTTGCACAAGTAATACCAAAATTTGGCATTTTCATACCATTTTTGAGTGCAGCAGTTGCAGTTAGTGAAAAAAACGGAAATGATCCATATGCAACAGCCAAATCTACTCACCTGATGATTTCATGTTGTTTTTAGTGATATTCTTCACCACATCGAATGCATTTGTCATTGATGAACGGCCTGTGCTTGAAGTTCTTGAAGCTCCTGAAAAATAACAAGATTGAAAAATAAGTGTTATTGAAATGAAACTGGATTGAAATTCACCAAAATTCAATAATCTATCGATTAACTCGTTTTTCAAAGTATTTGGTTATCCCAACTTAGAGAAATTTCAACGTTTAAAAAAAAATCTTAGTGAGTATATAAAAAAATGAAAATCAGCTTAAACATTTTTGGGTTTCAGGTCATTTTAGCGCAAAATTAATTATTTTGTCAAAATTGGTCAAAATTTTCCCATAGTTTCAGAGGAATTTGATAAAACACCTTATTACTAAAATAATACCAAAATGTGCCATCCTGACTTAGAAAATTTTCCACAATTTCAAGTCATTTCTTTAGGGGGTATATCAAAATTGTTTAAAATCAAGTTTGAAATTTCCGATTTTCAATGAAAGCATTCGCTTTAAGACATCATTATACCGCAAAATTAAT
Organism: Culex quinquefasciatus; assembly: GCF_015732765.1. Lineage (NCBI taxonomy): Eukaryota > Metazoa > Arthropoda > Insecta > Diptera > Culicidae > Culex > Culex quinquefasciatus. The sequence continues at coordinate 24,497,370 of NC_051861.1, read as the reverse complement.
TATTTTGTCAAAATTGGTCAAAATTTTCCCATAGTTGCAGAGGAATTTGATAAAATACTGTAATACCAAAAGAATACCAAAATGTGGTGTTCGATCATTGACAAATTCTGCAATTTTGCAATATCAAAACAATACCTTAAATTGGTATGATACCACATTTTGCTCTTGCATAATCCTTAAGACAAATTTTAAAGGGTCCAGAAAAACCAAAATTTGGTATTGATACCAGAGAAAGGTATTATTACGCATTTCCCTTGTTATTTACCCATGCTCGGGATAAGTCATTAGGTGTTTTGCATTGGTACCAATATAACCCAATATTATTCTAATCTAATCTAATCTAACCCTATCGCAGCCAACCTTTCGGAAGCAAACTGGAGAATGTCGGGGTGATTACTTCCAACATCCTTCTTTTCTAAACGGTCAGGCCAACTGCGTAAAATTAACTGCAAAGATGATTCGTTGAAGTGGAATCTACATCTGAGTTCTAGCCTGAAAAAGTGCATAAAAACACTTAATTACTCAAAATTTTTGATAGGGTTACCAGTTCTTCGATGTTTTGGGAGTTCTTGGAAAGGTCTTTCAAATACTTTGGGGTCCCACAAGACGAATCGAGTGAGACCGGAGCACAGATCCACATCCAAATACACATACACACAGACATTTGTTCAGTTTTTGATTCTGAGTCGATATGGATACGTGAAGGTCTTGGAGCTCGTATTAAGAAGTTCATTTTTCGAGTGGTATTATAGCCTTTCCTCAGTAAGGTGAGGAAGGCCAAACGGTATCAAAATTTGGAATCATTCATTCTCGGCCGGCAAATAACGTAAAAAAGCCTTTTCTACTTTGGTCGAAAAAAAAACATTTGTCTCTGTGTCAATAAATAAACGTTGTATTTGGTATTGTAAACATACGAGAAAATCACTCTCGAAAACTTTCTAAAACCAATTTGAATCAAATTCATCGAGGGTAGTGCAAAACAAGCACCCAATTTGCGAAGCTTACGAGGCATTACCAATTGGAAAAGTTTTCGTCCGAAAAGCGGCCCCCTGCGCAGATTTTTTGTCGGTCGAAATCTCCACCCAGCTCCGGCGACGAACCAGTTGAGTTCCTCTCGTACACGCTAAATGCAAACTGCATACATAAATAAATAAACAAATACAAGCGAAACCCTTCAACACCGAGGCCCCACTTCCGATGCAACAAACACCAGCAAACCTCGGCTGGTTTGCCGTCGTGGACACACACCGTGTTGGCAAATCCTCTTAGCAGAGTGTGAATTAATTTGCCATTGTTTTCTACCAGTTAGTTGGGTGTTTTAGTTACTGCGTTCGCCGTGTGGCGGCGCAACAACTGTCAAAATTGTCCCAAATGTTGAATTTGTATATTTGACCGCCAGCTTATGGGGGGAGGGTTAAACTAGGCATCTAGTTGAATATTAATTACCAAAAGATTTGCAAACGGTTTATGAAACTTTATTATGCATTAAGGGTGACATCTGGTTGTCAGACGAGGTATGGAGCGGAGGAGTCCCCAGTTGCGAAAAACAATGGCCTCGCCGCTTAATGGGAAAAGTTTGCCGTTGCTCGGAATCTGCTGACCGAGAGGTTTCCCCTTAATCTTTTGATTAACGAAGAAAAAACTATTATTTTTCAATATTTACCAATTAAAATTATCCTCTCCGTAAGAAGCAGTGCTTGGTGGAGGGTCTATTATTACCCGATTTGTGGTGGTTTAAGCAGTGTTGCCAACTAAACAGGAAAAGGGGAAAAAACTTATGTCTTAATCTGTTTTGCAAAAGGAGGACAGGGAGGGAAAGGCGTTGTAAAAAGGACGAGTTAATTAAAATTTTAGCGGATCTGTGGAGATAGGAGGAGGAACAATTCGCGGACGTTAATTAGAACCTGGCGGTGGATCTTTGGCTCGGCTAAGATTATTTCCACTTGAGTGATGTGTTGGAGAGGGGTAAAACCTCGAAAGCTAGCGATCAAAGTGTGCCAGGATAAAAGGGGACCAATTACGGCAAGAGTAGATGGAGGACACTGGGTCAAAAATATATACCAATACCTATTGATTTTTATTATTTTTGTTGTTTTCAATTTAAAAATTAGCATTTTTTCATGTTATTATGGTTCACAAATTAAAAAATCATATCAGAAATCAATTAAAATCGTCAATTGGTCTGTTTTTTCATTGTTTCAGAACCTTTAAAAAAAAACACTAAAACGCTGGATTTATTTATACTTCAAAATTCTGTCAATCTTCGCTTGTGTACTATCTTGTGACACGTCCTATCTTTTTCAGCAAACGTGTCGCAATGCTAAATGCTGCCAGGATAAAGGGGACCGATTACGACAAGAGTAGATGGAGGACACTGGGTCAAAAATATATACCAATACCTATTGTTTTTTTTTATTTTTGTTGTTTTCAATTTAAAAATTAGCATTGTATTCATGTCAAAATAAAAAAATCATATCAGGAATCGAAAATTGGTCTGTTTTTTTCAGTGTTTCAGGACCTTTTCAAAGAAAACGCTGGATATATTCATATTTCAAAATTCCGTCATGTTTAAACTTTCGTTAACCCACACCATATCGTCGCTTGAGTGCTATTTATAAAAAAAAAATAGAAATGAAACATCACTGTGCTTAAAATATTGTGGCAGACATTATGTAGCCAAATTGATTAAAATATAATATTTTTCTAGCAATTGAACAATTCGCTATGTTTTTTTTCAGCCTCATACAAATATTCCTAAAATTTGTGCTATCCATGGAAATGTGCTTAAGAAGTCTACGACAATCAGTGTACTCTTTCGTGGTTTGTGATTTTCAGATTAATTTACGTCCTCGGCAAAGTTGTATGAGTTATTTGATTTTTGTTTTGCATAAATTATATATGAAAAATGCATATTTTCAGAAAAGTTTATGGCAAACATATTGTTATTAGCAAAATTAGGATATTTTAACTGTAATTTTAAATGTAATTTGAAAATGATCTTTAAGCCCATCCATTTAACATATTTTTTCTTCTGTTGAATTTCAAAAGTATTTATTTCAACATTAATACGCCCTTTCGAAATGTCATGATTCCAAAATTTTAGTTAAAATCCAACAGGCAAATTACATTTTTGCATTAAAACCTGTAATTAAAATTTGTTTTGGGAAAGATTTAAATTTTTCCAAAGCACAATCTTCCCAAAAACATATAACTTGGCGTCATTTTTTTTCCCGTACTTCGGTATGGGACCATCCACGTGAACACTTTTTTGGGAATTTGTTACCTCCCCTCCCCCCCGTCGTGGACAACTGCACGGAAAAAAAAGTGTTCCGGAAATCATGCAAATCGTACCATGAAATCGTGAATATCGCGATTTTTGCTTTACGAATTTTTGAACTATGCATATTGGGCACGAATTATCCAGGAATCGTGAATAAATATGCATGACTTTCCATGGCCGATTTCACTCGTAAACGTGAATAATGTTCATGATTTCATGAAATAGATGCATGTAGTCGTGAAAATATTCACGATTTTATGAATAAAAATTCATGATTACGGTCGAAAAAATATACATCGTGAATAAAAATTCATGATTTCATGCATAAAATTCATGAAATCGTGAATTTTTATGCATGAATTCGTGCACAAAATTCATGAGTTCTGGAATATTTTTTATGATTTATTTTTGAAGGCGTAAAAAAAATCGAGCTATCATGTATAAACTTCATGAAATCATGCATAAATTTCATGAATTCGTGATTTTTTTTTTATGAATTCATGAATTTAATTCACGTTTACGAGTATATTCGGGCATGTCTAATCATGCAAATTTATTCACGGCTACTGGTTTATTCGTGCCCAATATGCATAGTTCAAAAATTCGTAAAGTAAAACTCATAATATTCACGATTTCATGGTACGATTTTCACAATTTCCGAATTACTTTTTCTGTTCATTTACCATATTGTTCCACTGGGTGCAAATATCGGAATTGACAAGGAACCCTGTTTTGTGAAAAACGGAGGACATTTTATGTATTGCCAATGTACTCTGGCCCCACCTGGCCACTTTGGAACTGGTCACCGGTTCCCGGTGGTCACTGGGGACAATTTGGAATGTGCAAGGAACCCTGTCATGTGACATATCAAAATTCATGAAATTCAAATCTTTGGCCATTTTAAGTGATGCCAACGTACTCTGGCCCCACTTGGCCACTTTGGAACCGGTCACCGCTTACCGGTGGTCACTGGGGACATTTTGGATTGTGCAAGGAACCCTGTCTTGTAACATATCAAAATTCATGAATTTTAAAACTGTGGCCATTGTATGTGATGCCAATGTACTCTGGCCCCACTTGGCCACTTTGGAACTGGTCACCGGTTCCCGGTGGTCACTGGGGACATTTTGGAATGTGCAAGGAACCCTGTCTTGTGACATATCAAAATTCATGAAATTTAAAACTGTGGTCATTGTATGTGATGCCAACGTACTCTGGCCCCACTTGGCCACTTTGGAACCGGTCACCGGTTACCGGTGGTCACTAGGGACATTTTGGAATGTGCAAGGAACCCTGTCTTGTAACATATCAAAATTCATGAATTTTAAAACTGTGGCCATTGTATGTGATGCCAATGTACTCTGGCCCCACTTGGCCACTTTGGAACTGGTCACCGGTTCCCGGTGGTCACTGGGGACATTTTGGAATGTGCAAGGAACCCTGTCTTGTGACATATCAAAATTCATGAAATTTAAAACTGTGGTCATTGTATGTGATGCCAACGTACTCTGGCCCCACTTGGCCACTTTGGAACCGGTCACCGGTTACCGGTGGTCACTAGGGACATTTTGGAATGTGCAAGGAACCCTGTCTTGTAACATATCAAAATTCATGAATTTTAAAACTGTGGCCATTGTATGTGATGCCAATGTACTCTGGCCCCACTTGGCCACTTTGGAACTGGTCACCGGTTCCCGGTGGTCACTGGGGACATTTTGGAATGTGCAAGGAACCCTGTCTTGTGACATATCAAAATTCATGAAATTTAAAACTGTGGTCATTGTATGTGATGCCAACGTACTCTGGCCCCACTTGGCCACTTTGGAACCGGTCACCGGTTACCGGTGGTCACTAGGGACATTTTGGAATGTGCAAGGAACCCTGTCTTGTAACATATCAAAATTCATGAATTTTAAAACTGTGGCCATTGTATGTGATGCCAATGTACTCTGGCCCCACTTGGCCACTTTGGAACTGGTCACCGGTTCCCGGTGGTCACTGGGGACATTTTGGAATGTGCAAGGAACCCTGTCTTGTGACATATCAAAATTCATGAAATTTAAAACTGTGGCCATTGTATGTGATGCCAATGTACTCTGGCCCCACTTGGCCACTTTGGAACCGGTCACCGGTTCCCGGTGGTCACTAGGGACATTTTGGAATGTGCAAGGAACCCTGTCTTGTGACATATCAAAATTCATGAAATTTAAAACTGTGGCCATTGTATGTGATGCCAATGTACTCTGGCTCCATCTGGCCATCTTGGAACTGATTACCGGTCACTGCGGAAGAATTCTAAATTTACAAAGGTCCCAGTTATGTGATGTTCAAAAATGCCTTAAATAAATGAAAAATACAATCATAACTTTAGTAAAACCAACATTCAAAACTTGACATGAGCATTTCGGAAACGTTTATTGGGTACCGATCGTTTCTTTACAAAAATACAACAAAAACTTTAATTAAATACAAAAAGACCTAAGGGATTTCATGTGCAGTCCAGACTCGATTGTCTGATTGTCTGAGTGCATAATAGAATAATCGATAATTCGTATAATTAAGCCATTATTTTTTGTCTCATTAAGAACTCCAGTTACAATAAAGTGATTAATTACAATAATGGGATTTTTTTTTGTTAATGCAGATGATCAAACACTTTAATTTGACGAAAATAGATTCATAGAGAGTTGAATTGAAAATTTGAAAAATAAAAAAACACCGAAATAAAATACTCAACATACTCAACAAATCTTAAAATCTTAAAATACTTCAAAAACTCAAACTATTCAAAATAGGCAAAATAAATTAAATACTTAAAAATTCAAAATATTTGAAATACGCAAAATACATAAAATAAATAAAATGCTCAAAATGCTTAAAAACTAAAAAAACTTTTTGTATACTTTATTAAAGAGTTTTTAAGCCGAAAACTGGTTCAACTCTTAACTTAAAATAATTAAAATACTTGAAAACTTTAAAATACTTAAAAAACAAAAAAATACTTATAATACTAAAATCACTTAAAAAACTTAAAATACTTAAAATACTTAAAATACTTAAAAAACTTAAAATACTTTAAATACTTAAAATACTTAAAATTCTTAAAATACTTAAAATACTTAAAATACTTGAAATACTTGAAATACTTGAAATACTTAAAATACTTAAAATACTTAAAATACTTAAAATACTTAAAATACTTAAAATACTTAAAATACTTAAAATACTTAAAATACTTAAAATACTTAAAATACTTAAAATACTTAAAATACTTAAAATACTTAAAATACTTAAAATACTTAAAATACATAAAATATTTATAATACAAAAATCACTTAAAAAACTTAAAATACTTAAAATACTTAAAATACTTAAAATACTTAAAAAACTTAAAATACTTAAAATACTTAAAATACTTAAAATACTTAAAATACTTAAAATACTTTAAATACTTAAAATACTTAAAATACTTAAAATACTTAAAATACTTAAAATACTTAAAATACTTAAAATACTTAAAATACTTAAAATACTTAAAATACTTAAAATACTTAAAATACTTAAAATACATAAAATACTTAAAATACTTAAAATACTTAAAATACTTAAAATTCTTAAAAAACTGAAAATACTTAAAATACTTTAAATACTTAAAATACTTAAAATTCTTAAAATACTTAAAATACTTAAAATACTAGAAATACTTAAAATACTTAAAATACTTAAAATACTTAAAATACTTAAAATACTTAAAATACTTAAAATACTTAAAATACTTAAAATACTTAAAATACTTAAAATACTTAAAATACTTAAAAAAATTAAAATACTTAAAATACCTAAAATACTTAAAATACTTAAAATACTTAAAATACTTAAAATACTTAAAATACTTAAAATACTTAAAATACTTAAAATACTTAAAATACTTAAAATACTTAAAATACTTAAAATACTTAAAATACTTAAAATACTTAAAATACTTAAAATACTTAAAATACTTAAAATACTTAAAATACTTAAAATACTTAAAATACTTAAAATACTTAAAATACTTAAAATACTTAAAATACTTAAAATACTTAAAATACTTAAAATACTTAAAATACTTAAAATACTTAAAATACTTAAAATACTTAAAATACTTAAAATACTTAAAATACTTAAAATACTTAAAATACTTAAAATACTTAAAATACTTAAAATACTTAAAATACTTAAAATACTTAAAATACTTAAAATACTTAAAATACTTAAAATACTTAAAATACTTAAAATACTTAAAATACTTAAAATACTTAAAATACTTAAAATACTTAAAATACTTAAAATACTTAAAATACTTAAAATACTTAAAATACTTAAAATACTTAAAATACTTAAAATACTTACTTAGAATACTTAAAATCCTTAAAAATACTTAAAATACTTAAAAACTTAAAATACTTATAATACTTAAAATACTTAAATAAATTAAAATACTTAAAAAACTTAAAAAACTTTAAATACTTAAAAAACTTTAAATACTTAAAATACTTAAAAAACTTAAAATACTTATAATACTTAAAATACTTAAATAAATTAAAATACTTTAAATACTTAAAAAACTTTAAATACATAAAATACTCAAAATACTTCAAATACTTTAAATATGTTAAATACTTTAAAAAGTAATAAGCTTCAATATTAAAATTATTAACATACTTAACATACTTTAAAGAACATCTTTCAAAGGCTTGAAATACTTAAAAAATTTAAAACCTGGAAAAATAATTGAAATACTTATAAACTTTAAAAACATAGATTATTAAAATACCTAAAAATGAAAATACTTAAATCACACCTTAAAAATGAATATTTCAAATACTTAAAATATTTGAAATACTTGAAATATTAAAATACCCAGAAAAATTAAATGCTTAAAATTATTTAAATACTAAACAAATTTTAAACACTTCAATAATTTCAAATACTTGAAATAATTAAAAACTTTAAAAACATATAATATCAAAATACCTTAACAAATGAATATACTTAAAATCATTAGCATATTAAACATACTTCAAAAATAAATATTTCAAATACTTAACATATTTTTAAAACTTATACAATATTAAAATACCTAGAAAAAAAAAATGCTTAAAATTATTTAAATACTCAACAAACTTTAAACACTTTGAATATTTAAAATACTTGAAATACTTAAAAACTTTTAAAAGTCACAATATTTACATACCTAAAAAATAAATAAAAATAAAAATACTTAAATTCATTAGCATACTTAACATACCTCAAAATAATAGTAATTCAAAAAACTTATTATACATTACAAAATTAAAGTACCTAAGAAAATATAATTGCTTAAAATGCTTAAAAAAAGCTTATGCTTACAATATTGAAATCATTAAAATTATTAACATTCTTTACCTGTCCCCATTTCTAGCTCAAAACAAATCGCCGAAATGTCACTCAGCGCATCCACGGGAACCAATAAAAAACGGGATTTTTTCGTTTCCAAAACCAAAACAAACCTCGCAGTCTGTCACACGCGTAGAATGCCCCGATAATTGACAGAAAACCGAAATCCCTACGAGTCCGCGACCAAGAAACTGTCACACGCGGAGATAAAACACGGGAACAGTCTTATGGACCATGTTCCCTTTGATTCGGCAATCAAAACAAACACGCGAACCAACCGGGAACTGTTCTGTCTTTTGCAGATTGTCCTCACTCTTACCTTGTTACTCCTCCTGCCGCTCGGTCCTCCTCCCGCGTTCTGTCCTCCTCCTGCCGCTCGGTCCTCCTCCTGCCGCCCGGTCCTCTTCCTGCAACTTGGTCCTCCTCCTGCTAGCTCTTGGCTCCGTTGCCATTTCCAACGGAACGGCCGCAGATCTTTTCCCGGTTCCGGTGGACAGCACCTCTAAATCCCGGGTCCACAAATCACGGTCACTTTCACCGGCAAACACAACAAACAGGACACGACAAGTCACAACGCGATTGACTTCGTGGCTAATAAACACGCGGCTGAACTGGCAAGCGAAAAACAAACTTGACAGTTCGAACGAAACTGTTCTTGATTGATCAAGATCACTCGTCATAAACATGGATAAAAATTCATAAACCCATGAATGTTATGCACGAATTCATGCATTTTATTCATGAAATCATGTAAACTTTCATGAAATCATGAAAAACATGATTCATAAATTCGCGAATAAAATTTTACGGCGTAAAATTTACGCATGCATAAATAATCGTAAAATCATGAATATTTTTCATGAATTCATGAAGTTTAGTCATGACTTCATGTAAATCAGTCATGAAATCATGAATAGTGATATGCATGATTTCATGAAGGAAAATTCATGAATATTCGTAAAAATATTTTAGCCATGAATAAAATTCATAAATTCGTGCATTTTTATGCACGATTTCATGAATAAAATTCATGAAATCATGAAAGGTATCACGAAATCATGCACAAATTTATTCACGAATTCATGAATCGAAATTCACGATTTCTCGCACACTTTTTTTTCCGTGTGTTCATACACAAACAACTTTTTTTTATGGATCGTGGACAATTGCCATATACCCCCCCCGCCCCTCTAAAGTGTCCACGTGGTTTATGAATGGTCCCTTTATCTCAAAAGTCGCGGAATTGTGTCCCCTGAAACAATAAAAAAAAAAATCAAATTATTGGAACGATGTATGAAAATTCAAAAATCTGTATCTTTTGAAGGATTTTTTTGATCGATTTGGTGTCTTCGGCAAAGTTGTAGGTATGGATATGGACAACACTGAAAAATATGATACGCGGTAAAAATTTTTGGTGATCTTTTATTTAACTTCTTGTCATTAAAACTTGATTTGCAAAAAACACTATTTTTATTTTTTTATTTTTTGATATGTTTTAAAGGACATAAAATGCCAACTTTTCAGAAATTTCCAGGTTGTGCAAAAAATCATTGACCGAGTTATGAATTTTTTAATCAATACTGATTTTTTCAAAAAATCGAAATATCGGTCGCAAACATTTTTCAACTTCATTTTTCGATGTAAAATTAAATTTGCAATCAAAAAGTACTTTAATGAAACTTTGATAAAGTGCACCGCTATCAAGTAAAAGCCATTTTTATGTAACTTTTTTGAAAACAGTCGCAGTTTTTCATTATTTTACATTAGTGCCCATGTTTGCCCACTTTTGAAAAAAAAAAATATTTTTGAAAAGCTGAACAAATTCTCTATATTTAGCGATTTTGAACTTTGTTGATACGACCCTTAGTTGCGGAGATATTGCCATGCAAAGGTTTAAAAACATGTAAATTGATGTTTTCTTAGTCTCACCCAAACAACTCACCGTTTTCTAATGTATCTCATCAACTAATGGTCCGATTTACAATGTTAAAATATGAAACACTCGTGAAATTTTCCGATCTTTTCGAAAAAAATAATTTCAAAATGTTTAAACCAAGACTAACATTTTACAAGAGCGTAATATTGAGTATTTAGCCCTTTTTAAATGTTATTCTTGATTAAAAAATTTGAATTCTAAAAATACCGATTTCGTAGAGAATTGCTCTACAGGTTTACAAAATAATGCAATTTATTTATGAATTTAACTCGAATCAAATATTTTGTATAGCAAACTCTAAATATTTAGTAGTTTAGCAAACTCTAAATATTTAGTAGTTTAGCAAACTCTAAATATTTAGTAGTTTAGCAAACTCTAAATATTTAGTAGTTTAGCAAACTCTAAATATTTAGGTTGCGGTTAATACTAAATTTATTGATGACTTTGAATGTTTGATATTTCTCTCCTATTTCTGTATGTTGTGCCCAGTGTTTTTCTTGCGCAGTTTCAACGACATCGCCAGGGTTCAGATGACAAGGACAAAATCAACAGCAAACCAGATCGACCAGTACAATCGTTGTTTTCGCTTAATTTAGCCGATGGTTTACCATTCACTTCAACTTTCGAGCCAACGTCTTTTGTTGGATTTTAACCACTGTCTTCCGCTGTACTGTCAAGTTGTCCAATTTTCTTCATATTTACTTCTTGAGTCTGTTTCTGCATCCTAACAGATAAGAGAATCACAAAATGCCACTACCAAATACAATTAACAAACACTTGAAGGACGATAAAAAGAGGGCTGAAAATGTGAAAGGAAAAGTGCTCTAATAAGATTATAATAATGCATGGTTAAAATTACTTTTCATCAAAAGTGGGTCATCTTCGTTATAAGAAAAACGCTTATTGTATCAACCTTCGATAGCTCAGTTGGTAGAGCGGTGGACTGTAGAGGTGACGCTGTCAGCAAATAGTAATCCATAGGTCGCTGGTTCAAATCCGGCTCGAAGGAAGTTGTAAATGTTTTTTTTTCGCTCAGAAAATTATTCAATTGAAAGCTCATTTTCGCGCCAAAAGCTCATCGAGCTTAACTGTCATCATCAGCATTTTTAATCAAATTACCAGCTCACTCACGGTAGATTAAGCTCTCCTCGGTACTGACGTACCGGCGCCCGTTGCAAGTCGCACCGAATTAACGCTTAATTTTTCATTTTCTTTTAATCCGGGTGGGGGTTTTAAATTTTTCATTACCGCCCGGGCGAAAAACGGAACTGATTAATTTCCCATTAATGTGCGCGTCACTCTTCTTTTTTGTTGCTCTCTGCACTGCACTTGACGAGTTAAGGGGAGTAGTTTAAATTAAGGATTGTGGAAAATGCTGTTTGAAAAAAAAAAAAAAAAACTTTGTGGTCCCAGCTCAGTAGGATACGGCCGCAAATCCCGCAGGGATGGGATTAGGTTAAACTTTTGCCTGTTGTTTCTTTTTGTCTACACGCTTCACCATTTTGCCAGGTAACTCTCGCTCCAAAAACATGTCCCTTTTTGTGACATCTTTATTCTTCAAACAGCAAAAGTTGACCATCATCAAGCAGTCATGGTTTGGAGCTACCTTTTTTTCGTCAGGATTCTGTATTTGTTGTTGCTGCGGGAATGTCGATTCTGTAAAAACTGTGAGAATATATTTTTACTTGACATCAATTGGAATGTTTTGGACCAAAAAAAAAGAGTTATGTACCTTGACCCCGACGTGATTTGAACACGCAACCTTCTGATCTGGAGTCAGACGCGCTACCGTTGCGCCACGGAGTCTGCAGGAAAAATTGGGCTAATTTGCGGTTTTAATATCATATTATTCGTTAATAACTCTTTGGTTGCCGTGGGTAAAAAATCGAGGGAATTTGCCGCTGGCCCCATAGCTCAGTTGGTTAGAGCGTCGTGCTAATAACGCGAAGGTCGTGAGTTCGATCCTCTCTGGAGCCAAGTTTTTTTTAAATTCGGTTTAGAGATGGATGTTTGACACTTCATTAACATTATTTTTCGGTTTTAGGATGAAATATTAAAATAACAAATTCTGTTGCTTTTCGGTAAAGTAGACGTCGTTTAAAAAAAACCTAAAGTTGACCCCGACGTGATTTGAACACGCAACCTTCTGATCTGGAGTCAGACGCGCTACCGTTGCGCCACGGAGTCTGTTGTGGTTTTCGCCGGAAATTTTTTGTCTCAAATATTTTTTTTTTCCGATAAAAGTCTACACTTTTGAAAAACCCAAATTTGTATCACCTAAATTGTTTTCGACGGATGGCCCCATAGCTCAGCTGGTTAGAGCGTCGTGCTAATAACGCGAAGGTCGTGAGTTCGATCCTCTCTGGAGCCATATATGTTTTTTTTAAAGATTTGAGTGCTACAAGCTGCATTGGTGGTGCACACATCGGTTGTAATCGGTTCTTGGTTGCTGCATCCGCCTGCAGGTCTACCACGAATTTTAATTAAAAGTGCAACAAAATTTAATCAAACGTTGTTATGTGTGGTTGTGCTCGCAAGAGACCCCTGATCAGTTGATTTTTGCCTGTAAGCCCCCGGTGGTGCAGTTTTACGCCAATAACAACTTTTGCGAGGATAAACTGAAGGAACATGCGAGTAGCAGCAGTGAACGGGGCCCACTCTCACGTTCAAGGGGAAACTTTTAATTGAATTTTCTTCACTGTAAATTTTGCATTTTTTATTGTTGCTCTTGCTCATCTCTCTTCACTTTATTGGAAGCTGGGTCCGACTTAAAAGTACTCTTGGCTGTTAACTAACTGTGGCACTACTAATTAAAAATAGACGAAAATCCGGAGCTTGCTGGATTCATTTTTGTCGAATGATGATGTCTCGATGGAGAATTTCAAGAAGTTTCTTTCAAAAATGTTAGAATCTCGTTCCTTTCGAATGACTTCCGATGCTGGAAAGCTGAAGAGGTGGAACCGGATGCAGCTAAGCGCGTAAAATTTCCGATCGGCAGTCGTTGAATTATTCAGGTGCTTTCTCCGTTTCCTTCGGAACGTGTAACATACTTGCTGTCAGTCAGGGGCCGTTGGAAAATTCCAACCATTGGTCCTGGGGAGCATCGGAAGTAGACATTATTTGCGCCTGTTTGCACACTAATCGCTTACACGCTACGTGGAGGCATCATCGTCAGCTCAAGGGGCAGCAGCAGCAGCAATTAATAATTCAAAATCATAATTTCCGCTTCAGTGTTCATGGGAGATGAACGAATGAGGAGGTTGGATGCGAAGAGAGCTTCCAGTTGGATGACTTTGATACGGCATACGAGAGATCAACACATGTTCTGGAACGGTTTAAAAATCGCTAAGCCTTAATCTGGCAATGTGATGTTGACTTATCAAGATGAGGGCTCATTTCGCGGTTAATGCCTCCGTGTATTTTTCTTGATATGAATATTGAATGACGATGGATGGACAATAATAAATTTGTTGCAGATTCACCACTTAACGGCTGTGGTCATATATAGAATAGATCAAATTTTTATCAATACCAACCTGAATGTTGTCATCAAGTAAAACTGTGAATCAATTCTCATAGAATCGCAACACCGAAGGTCAGTCAAAAATCACCAATTCAATAGTAATGACTCCCCAGTCCATTCATCGCGCCATCTTTTGTTCAATTTGGCAGCAAAGCTGCAACAATTTAGGCGTAATAATCCTTCCCAGCAAAAAACCCAACCATCTCGCACACCGTTTATGAATACGAGTTTAGTTCTCCGAACTTCTCTTCCTGGAGTGCCCAAGCAGGGGGAGGAAAATCAATTTTGGAAATTACACACTTCTTGCCACTGTGATCCGTAGCGGCAAGGTGCAAAGAAGTGGCCAACCAATCCCTAATCGCTTCGCCATTCAGAGCGGACACGGTTTTAATCCGCATCGAGGCTGGAGTGCATCACAAGAGAAAAAAGAAGTCCTAAAAGATCCACTGTGACCATTGACAGATGTGCCAATTGGACCCCAATAGAGTGGCTTTTCCCAACTTTTTTTTTCTCCTCTAAGTGTGGGATGAAGGATGTGTTTTGTTTCTTTCCCGGAATCCTGCTGGAGGCTTCGAGAAGACACACAGATATAGACAGGGTAGGGAGTTTACGGCGTTTAATTAACTTTGAACAAAGAGAGCGGGCTCTTTCGTTGATTGCCCCGTACGAGGCGTCGCCGTTGGCGTTATGGTTTCCATTTTCGTCAAAAGGCGAAAAATAATAGCTCCACCGTGGGAGGGGGAGGGAGACGATTAGCGAAATGTGCGACAGTGTTTGTCCATTTGCATTTGAAGAAAGAAGCAAGGAGCGAATGATTATGACTTCTTAATACTTATTTGGTTTCCATGTTTTGGTGAATGTAAATAGGTGGAAAAGAAGCTTATCTCGTAATGGAAAACCGCTGAAATTAATGAGTGCTGCCCTAAGTGTTTTGGGTGTTGTAAAAAAGTGGCTCCAGAGAGGATCGAACTCACGACCTTCGCGTTATTAGCACGACGCTCTAACCAACTGAGCTATGGGGCCAACTGTTTGTGAGGTTTAAGCTATTTAAATTCATTAATATTTTTAACAATTCATAAATGCATCTTGCGGTTATGTGTTATGTCAAAATTTATATATCAAGACTCCGTGGCGCAACGGTAGCGCGTCTGACTCCAGATCAGAAGGTTGCGTGTTCAAATCACGTCGGGGTCACACACTCTGATATCTCTTTATTTTGAAATTTTTGAAAAACGCTTCTTTAACAAAAACTAAAATCTGCAGGCATCAGGCGCTTTTTAGAAATCTCGTTTTTCTAATCCATATCTGTTTCAAAATTTGCATACATTGTGTTATCGAAGAATAAAATTTTGGCTCCAGAGAGGATCGAACTCACGACCTTCGCGTTATTAGCACGACGCTCTAACCAACTGAGCTATGGGGCCAGCTGTTTCAACATTGTTGTTTCAATTCAGTGATTGTTCAACATTTTCAACGATGCAACATGCACACGTTTAAACTTATTTAAACTTTAAATCGTGAAAAACCTTCTTTTTAATAAGACTCCGTGGCGCAACGGTAGCGCGTCTGACTCCAGATCAGAAGGTTGCGTGTTCAAATCACGTCGGGGTCACAGATCTTAAACTGTTTTTTTGCTGTAATTATACCGACAAATAAAATAACAATTTCTACGCAGGCTCAGCTCTAAGTAGAAGATTCAGGGCAGTTCGTCGTTGTTGCATAGAAGCAAAAATTGCATACAAACAACTTTGGAGAAAAACCATTCGGCGGTTTTGAAACATTTTTGAAAAATTCAAAATGCACGTGTTTCTGGGGACCTCAAACTCCGTGCTTCCCCTTGAGTTGTGCCTGCGCAGCCAGTTTTGTCTATTTTCGTAGGTCAGTGTTATCATTTTGATTAATCGTTAAATTGAAAAAATGTGCTGCTCGATAATTTTATTTTGGAACTTTAGAATGCACACTTCCCCGTTCGAGCATTTTTCTACTTTGTATTGCTGTATAATTTGTACGACTCGAAGTGGGTACTTCATTTGATTTAATTTTTCCAGTAAATAACGCGTTTTTCATTCGTAAAATCCACCAATATTTGCATTGCACCTTCCTCTCATAATTTGCATACATTGTTGTTAGTTAAATAAAAACGTTACTTAATCCACCGGAAGGTGGTTGCTGCCTTCCTCCTAAAAGCCTTGCAACCACACACTACGAAAGCTTTGGCTAACGCCTACTTAGTAAAGACACTATACATCTGAGTGCTGCCATCTAGGTATGATAAATTTAATGAACCATTTGAAAGCACTGCAGTGTTTGTGTGCGTGCACTGAGCGTAAAGTTCCGACAGCTATCCGCCGGAACTTTCAAATTATGTAAATAATGACCCTTTTTAGTATCAACCAAAACAGTTTTTCGAACATATCTTTTAAAGTACTGCACCAAGCCGGATGAAATTTAAAAAAGACTTAAAGAACCTGAAGGCAAATCCAAAAACATAGATCCGGACAAAATCGGTCGAGCCAGTTCCGAGAAAAGTGAGTGAGAAAAAAAATTCTACGTCCATCCACACGCACAGACATTTGCTCAGAATTTGATTCTGAGTCGATATGTATACGTAAAGGTATATCTGGGAGGCTTATTTAAAAGTTCAATTTTTGAGTGATTTTATAGCCTTGCCTCAGTGAGGTGAGGAAGGCAAAACTGTGGCTCCAGAGAGGATCGAACTCACGACCTTCGCGTTATTAGCACGACGCTCTAACCAACTGAGCTATGGGGCCATTTGTATGGCTGGTGATCAGCGATGCATCCAGCGATTATTGATGAATCTCAAACTTCAAATTTAATATGGTTCTTTTAAAATAAATGTTTGTTGTCTTTTTTATCGGTTCATTTTTCATATCGTAATGATTTGTAGTAAATAAAAACAATCTTATTAAAAATCAGAAATAGATTATGAGATATTAACAATAAATACAAGATTACACCCAAAGGAAAAATATATCTCAAAATCTGCAACATTGGATTTGCTGCAGAAAATGTCACATTTTATTACATTTTTTGCAGCAAGCCCGTAGATCATTTTTGCCCGCGTGTAAAAATTTCTGCGATCTGCAGTTCTCACCAACACATATAATTCTGGCCCGTCCCCGAGCAACACTCCAAAGAGAAGCATATGTTGGTGCTCTTTCACTCACTTTTCATCAAGCGTCCATGGCGTGGTGTTAGCGTGTCGGATCAATAACCATGAAGTTGGTGGTTCAATCCTCGTTCTGCTAAGTTTTTTTTGTGAAATACAACCAAAAAGCCGTCGGTAATGTCGACAATTGTCGGTAACGGGCATAAATGTCATACTCCTATATTGCAAAAAATGCATGAGGACAGACTTCATGCAGATTCTGATATACTTCCATGCCGCCATGCATCACAATCATGCGACTGACAGTTGGGTGTATTACTAATTACTACGCACCACGCGTCTCCTCTGTCTTGCTCTTTCATTCGAGCAAACCTTTTTACGCTTCTCCTACTTTCCACCAGGAGCGCTGTTACCAACAAAAGATATATCAACCCGTGAGAGAGTTCTCCCAACAAAACGAAACAAAAAGTGAGAGCGCACCACGTGCTCATTTTCCAGCCGAGACACCTCTGTCGAGCAGTAGCTGCTCGAACGGAGGAGGGTTGCTTTTCCACCGCGGCTGACGTCACACGGCACTACCACAGTTTTCGATTTTCCCGTATTCGTGCAGGGAACGTGATCAAAACAACAACACTTCTTGCTCGACTGCGAGTTAGTGTGCGTGTGTGCAAACAAATTCCTCCAACGGGGGTTGTTTGTAGAGGGTGTATGCGTGTCACACAGTAGGATTTAGTGAGGGTGCAAGGAACGCGAGTTTCCTGTCAAAAAGTTCCCAAAAGTGTCGAATACTAGGCTTTTTGTGTAGTTTGTGAGGTAGTAACCTGCGGTAGACGACGTTTCTAGCGGTCGGTTAAGGTGGAACAGGAAAGGTTTGAGGATATCGCTGAACCGGAAGCTGATTTCGGGCTAGTCAAGTAGGCTTCGAGGGGTTGTGACGAGCCTTGCCTGGTTGGTTGACATTGAAAGTTGTCTAAACGCTTTCTAATCTTCCTTAGCGATTGATTCCATGCGGAAAGGAGTGTATAAAGTTTGCAATTGTTTGGAAATCTGTTTAAAAACATTGTAGATTAGACGTCGAGGGTGGAAAATCATCTCCCACCGCATCCTTACGGCAGTGTGTTTTTCTTTTTGTGAGTCTGAATAGTTTCTGCAGCTGTGTTAGTGCCATCCGCCTAATTAGACACGTCTGTAGTTGTGTGCGTGACTTTCCATCGTAGCAGTCCTGTGAGCTGTCAATCAACAGGATAGTGAAGAGCAGTTTTTCCAGGAGATCCCAGCTAGTCGTGTTTTTTTGTTATCCATAAGGCTACCGTCACCATATTGTCGGTTGTAAACAAAAACAATTCTCCGGTGGTTCAAACGCGCTTTTTGACGTCATTGTGTTCATAGTAGAACAATTCGAACATAAGAGAGAGCGCGCGCGTACGAGTGTTGGTAAGACTCATTAATCGGATCGGCCCCCAAAATCAATCAGCCACTTGTTGGGTTGAATTTTTGCAGCCCCGTTTTTCCTCCTCATTCCAACGATTTTTTCCCTCGGTGTGCAAAAGGAAAGCAAAAGAAAACTGCGAGCCAGTTGACAGCCTATCACTCACCTGTCACGCTCACATTGAAACGGAGGAAAAAACAACAAAAAAAGACACTATCCTTGCAAGAAAAGCCTGCTGGGATCATCGTAGTGTGCGCTGGTATTCGTGCAGTTGAGGAGGCCTGCCGTTTTTGACACAAGCAACAAGCGGCGACTATTTTCCAGCGCCTACTAACACCACCCCCGCGCATTTCTTCCCGTTTCACCCGTTCGAGAAAAATTACCCTACAGAAAGTGTGTGTTTCCAAGTCCGTGGTCCAGTTTGACAGTTGTTTAGCAGTTAGAACAAAGCAGACGTACACCTAAAGGCCACTCTAAGGCTACTAAGCCAAAAAGAAGTGAAGACAGCTCGAAAATCTCCGAGATATCCCCGCAATCCAGCAAATAAAACCTTTTTGCAAAACTTGCTGTAATTTCCCGCGTGTCTGTGTTGGTGCGAAAGTGAATTGTTTTCCTTCCGGTGTGTGTAAGTGACGCTGCCGAAGCAACAAGAAGTGAAAGCGTGTCGCGCGAACAGAGACGCAACAATTTTCTTCCTTTTTTCCTCGGTGGTGTGTGGAAATTGTTCGAAACAAAAGGACTCGCAACAAAGGAGAGGAGGCAGCTTTTCGCGATAATCAACCGCGTGCTTGCGTTTGTGTTGGTGAGTTTAAAGGGTTATTAATTTTGCATGCGAAATTCCGGCAAGCCAGGTGAAAATTTCCCATCAATAATTGACGAGGGGAGCCCTCGAATGACAGTTCCGCAGAGCTCCGAAAAACGATCAGACAAAACCTGGAACCGCGCGCATCTGTGTTGGTGTGGAAACAATTTTCCTTTTCATCGCCAGCATCACGATGCGCCTGTGTATTGGTGATGATTCACGTTTTTTGTTGTTGTTGCAAATGTTCACGAGATAAAATCGACAAACTAGGAAGGGGTTGCTGTTTCCCTTTTCCTGACGACCGTCCTGGCTCGACCCCCGTCGAGGCTCCGATGTGGTATTGGTGGACTTTTTGTGTTGTGACTCTCTGATCTCTGACGGGGGTGGCTTAGCACTTTGTTGGTGTTGTGTTTTTGTTTGCACAAAGCTTTCACTTGCTGGCTGGCTGGCTGACTAGCCTGGGCTGTCAGGCGCCAAGAATTTGCTAGGGATACGCTGGGTTATTATAGGTTAGATTAAAGGAAAATCTAAATTTGAAGCTGCAAATTTTTTAAAGTAAATCGTCCAGTGATTGATTAGCATCTGACTAACACATTTTCCTTGATTGTCAAAAGTTGTCTTAAGATTTTAGATGAACCAACCAAACGGAACTACGCAGTCTCTTCTTACAAATTGAGTTGTTACCATGTATTTTAGATTAATATTCTATACATGCAAATTACTCGCATAGGCATTTGAAGGGTGTTAGCTCTGTCGAGCTTCGGTGACCCATTTCTACGTAGGCTAGCCGTATGCGAGGTACCTCAGCTTGAACCGACAAGCCCCGCCCTAAAGAACGTTTGCATCAATCGGATTCAAACGTTATTTAGAACTTACGATTTCTTATCCGTGGACAAGAAATCAACGCGTATTTAGTGAGCAGTTTTTTTTTTAAATTTATTTGTTTGTTTTGGAAGGATCTCACCAAATTCCAGCTAAAATCCTGATGATCATAGTGACAGACCCAACGACCTGCTGTCGTGTTGTCTCGCTCGCTGTTGTGTCACTAGATCACTGTCGTATGCAACTGCACTAAAACAGTTGACCTTCAACAGTTTGCGTCAAAGCATACGTTTTGAAAGTTTTCCCAATAGAATAATGTTGCACTCCAAAACTGCAACTTTTTAAATCTTCTTGTCCCAACTTTCTTCGACTCTTCACACACTTATATTAGCACTAGATCTGCATCTCTCAAAGGTAAATTAATCATAAAATTAATTTTCACTACTATTACTCTTGAATAGTCTTGAATGTGTACCGTTTTAATATAACGGAACTTTTAATCAAATTCTAATTTTCACACAGGCTCGTACAGCTATTTCTCTCAGATTTTATGTATTTTTCGAGTAATCTGATACAATATACTTTTAGACATACTCTGTAACCAAGATACAATCGAAACTGCTTTAATCTGAAAAACAGCTCTAATGAGCTCGACTTAGCTTAATTTGTGCAAAAATCAGGAATTAGATTTCATCTGGAGGAAACCGGTAAAACTTGGGAAATCGATTGACAGATCGGAAAAATATTAAGTTAAGCAAACATCAAACAAGTTATATCAAACAAATACATTATTTTGTTTTCTTTACAAGTGTTCAATAGTTGAGAAAAAGGCATCGATCCAAACATTTACCAAAAATCAATTTTTCAACCAATGTTTGTAATGTAACTTTTCGTAACTATTGTGAACTGGAGTGACATTGATAGGTGTTCAATTTTTTTTTGTGATTAGGCGATCAACAATTATCACAATAACATTGCCAAACATCATTGATTTTTTCTTTAATATGTATAAAAGCTATTTTTTAATAATATTAAACAAAAACTCAAAAATTACTGAAAAGATGTTTTGAACAGGTAAAAATTTTGGCCACGCGTCGCCTCTGTTTTAAAACGACCTATCCGTAATGGGTTTCCTATGCAGATAGGACCTTTTGAAAATGTAATCTAGAAATATTATTTATAACAAGTTTGATCTGCTTTCATGAAGCGTTTTTGACTATTTCAAAGTAATAAATAGCTCAAATAAAAGTTATCTAGCCACTCTTGGACGTTTAATGCGGCTCGTGTATTGCTTAAATTTAGGATTTTTTTCTAAAATAAAGAAACAAACCAGATATTGCGGTTCTTACAAAAATATAATACAAATATCACACGTAATTTTAGAATGATTTTTTTTTGTTTTGAGTGAAAACAAAATAAATAAATAAATAAATAATGTTCTGTTTGGTATATTGCAGATTTGAAAAAAAATCATCAAATTGACCTATAAAATTACATGTCTCTCAATTTTGAAAGTTGAGTACCGAGAAATGGCAGTGATTTTAAAACTATTTTTAACTTTTTTAATGTTCTGAAAAAATGATGTTTATCTTTTAGTTGGTTTTTAATAAGGTAAAATCATGTTAAATTGGACGTGGAAAAGCTATGTTTTTCATATGAAGAAATATTTATAAAGTTACCCAGCAATAAATGTCTAAACTCCTATTATAATACATATTCGTCCCTCTCTTTTACTTCAAAACCCTTATTTTGCAAAAAAAAAAAAAAAACAAATTCCACTCAAAATCAGTGTTCAGCAAACTTGTTACTCTTCCGTTTGACTCGAAAGAGGATGTTGCTTTCTTTCGCTTGAACCCAACGAAGTACGCATCCTGCCCTTATTCAAACTTTCGACATGATGCATAATTAATGCAATCTTGCTTGGAAGTCGCTTCCCTTTTATTTTCACGCAAGACCACCCTAACCAAACTCCATCATTTTTAACGGAGAACAAGCGCATGCAAACGCGCAGTTACACGTGGTACACATACCTCTGCTCTGCTGCCAAAGCGAGATTTATTAAGGTGAAATTGTAGGACCGGGTTTTTTTTCGGTTTGAGCAAACCAAGCAAGAAAAATAAGAAAATTTGGCCGTATGAGGGGTTTGCTGGAATTTTGAAAAAATAATGAGCGCTGCAAAGTTTGTCGAGACTTGCTTCAAATTTGTTGAAAGCTTGAACACTAACGCACATGTTCGCTCCAGAGGGAGGGAGTTCCTTACCGCGTCCAAATGTGTGCACGTGCGATATCTAGCCTTACAAACTAGTGCGCGCGTGAAATCGTCTCTAGTTAAAACAAGCTAACAAGCTAAGGGTAAGTTTTTAAATGCCGAGTGGAACAAAAACACGAAAAAGATAAACAAGCTGACAGGCACGTTCGTGGCCGGCTTATAAGAGTGAGCTCACTTGCGCCACCGTGCGGTGAATTTGTGTGCCTTTAAATTGGCAATTGTTTGTGACCAATTGTACAAGATAGTTTTTTGATGCGGCGGGTAATTTGGCGTAAAATCGAGCGCGTTGACATCGGTTGACATTTCAGCACGCATCGTGTCAACTCTTGCTACTAAAGGGTTAGCTCCAAATTGATTTCTTATCACAATTTCAGTGACAACCGCACTTCGGGAACCTAGAAAACTCCAACCCTATCAGTTTTATTGATTAGATTTCGGTGTCAAAGTGACACTTGCCTTACCTCACCCTGCATAATTCATCGATCCATTTTTTGCATCCACATAACACGTGGACTTTTTTTCACCCCCTTTGTTGAGGACAAATTTTCATACAAACGCCTTTCCCTTTTTACTCCTGAATTGTTACCGTGGTTTGGGAATGGCCCCGAGTGATTTAAGGTATTTACTAACACAGGAAAAAAATGTGAATCTTTTTCAAGAAATTGTTTACAACATTGTGCAAAATGTATCTTTCTAAAACCAAAAAAAAAACACAGAGAACGTCTTACATTTCTGCAAAAAACAGGAAAGGTTTTGTTTTGTTTGAAAAATATTGTATAGCCCATGAATAATTTTGTAATATCTTGTCAAATTTTCAAGTCAGTTGTGCTCAATTCTTTTTGATCACTTTACTTAACAGGTTCTATTTTATTCTATTTGGGAATGAAAAGACTATTTAAGCAATTACAAATCCTAATATCCCGTAGGAATCTCTATAACTTTTTATGAAAATTGAGAAAATACGTAGATAAAAATAGATTTCTATTGAAGTAAAAAATAAATAAAAAATATCAAAGCAGTTTTCGTTTAAATTTTGCATTTGTTTTTTTTTTCAATTTCGAAAAATAATGAAATTGTTAAACTGACAAAGTAATTTCAAAAAATCTTGGATTAATGAGCATGAGCATGAGCATGAGCATGAGCATGAGCATGAGCATGAGCATGAGCATGAGCATGGTTGACTGCCAATGAGCTGCTACTCCGTTATTAACAGATCAGTTGAAGTTAAACAAGGAATCAAAAATTATCAGTGGGAGCCAACCATCCGTTCACTGTTTAACCTCTGAAGATCCCTACTTTATTAGTCAATACCGGCGCCCTCCCAAGAAGCCTGCAGTTCAACGAAAGGAAGGAATGTTAGTCCGATAGTTGAAGTTGCAGACTCATCAAGCACACAGTTTTTCGCTATATACTTGTTGATACCGCTTGAGACCGTTGAATCCACAGCATCTCCTTCAAGCATCACGTGATTATTATTTTTTTGGGTTAGTAGGATAAGGTATTGGCTTTTCGATGCCTCCCGAGCTACGATGCTATGGGGAGGACTTTCATAACAGACCCGTCGGCGAGCCTTCCGAGCAACGATGCTATGGGAAGGTCTTTTGGTTAACACACAAAGTCACTCACACACAATTATTTCACTCCACTATTAATTAATCCAAAATGTCAGTGCGTCTTTCGATCATTATATAGAAATGGCTTTTTCACCATTAAAAATAAAACCTTATTCAAAACATTATACACAATTTACCTGACGCCGTGCCTTCCGATCAACAATGATATAGGAAGAGCATTTAAAATCACAAAACAATTAATTAAGATTTCAAAAAAAAATCACCAAAAAAATCACAAAAAACACCAATTACTCAACGAAAATTACGCTCAAGACACAAATAATTCAGTAAGTCATGCTATTATTCGATCAGCACAATCACTCACCCCTAACGAACAGCGACACAAGAGCACACAAAAAAATTAACCTGCATAATCACGATTTCGCGTCCCCACTTCCAGCGCACCAATGGTGCTATTTTTCGACTACCACAATCACTCATTCCATACGAATCACAGCGACACAAAAGAAATGAAAATGAGCATGCAAAAACAAGACAACGCGTCCCCGTGGTCAGCGCATTTATCTCAAGAAATCTTGGATTAGTGTTTCTAAAAAGCTGCTCTACTGTTTGTTGTACTTGGTTATAGAAAACTTCATGGAACACTCCAGATTATCCAGCATCATTCAAACACGACCGCTTATTAGGCTTTGAATGGGTGTATTTCTCCTAATTCATATTTTCTAACCTTTTTCTCAAAATGAGATTCTTTTGAAACTGTTTTTTCGTTAAAAAATAAATAAAAAGGGCATGAACGATTTGTCTGTTGAAAATCCACAATAATAAACGCTTCGATATTATACATTTTTTAGAAAAGGATTGTTTTTTTTAATAAATGGAACATACAACGCACATACAATATTAAAAAAATTAAATCAAGATTAACATTTAAAAACGGCGTAATATTGAATGTTTAGGCCTTTTTAAATGTCAGTCTTGACTTAATTTTTTTAAATATTTTTTTCGAAAAGGTCGAAATTTCACACATGTTTCATATTTTAACATTTAAAATCGGACCATTAGTTGCTGAGATATCGACATTAGAAAAGGGTGAGTTGTTTGGGTGAGTTAGAAAACATCAATTTTCTTGTTTTTAAGCACTTGCATGCCAATATCTCAGCAACTATGGGTCATATCAACAAAGTTATAGAGAATTTTCTCAGCTTTTCAAAAATATTTATTTTTTGGAGTTGGGCAAACATGTGCACTAATTAAAAAAAATTAAAAACTTCGAATATTTTCAAAAAAGTTACCTAAAAGTTTCACTAAAGTACTTTCTGATAGCAAATTTGATTTTGCATCGAAAAATGAAGTTGAAAAATTTAAGAGACCAATATTTCGATTTTTTGAAAAAACAGTATTGATTAAAACATTCATAACTCGGTCAAAGATTTTTGCACAACCTGGAAATTTTTGATAAGTTAGCATTTTATGTCCTCTAAAACACTGCAAAAAAAAAAAAAAAAAGTGTTTTTTTGCAATTTTTACCATGTATCATTTTTTTTTCAGTGTATAAAAAAAGTTCAAAAAATTATATATATTATTATATTATTATTATTATTATTATTATTTTTTTCGAATTTTCCGAAAGAGTGATCGAAGTTGGCTTTGCTGGTGTACGGGTGTTTGAAAATTTGCTCCGGGTGATTTTTATCGTCTTCCGTCATATCGCGAATTTTAATATTTGAAGAGTTTTAACGGTACCGGTTTCCGGATTCCGGTTGGATTCCGGTTTGTTTTTTTGTTTTTTTGTGTGGTCAAGTTGGAGCTTCTAGTTTTTAAGTGAATAAGAGGAAGAAATTTACTTTGCCGAAGGAAAAAGGGGTTGAAGGGCTCCGGCTCCGGCCAGGCTCCGGAGGTTAGAGGTGGAAGGAG